>NW_027418193.1:0-246571 GCF_009905375.1 Apium graveolens | reverse complement strand
ATTAGAGTCACTTTGCACCCTATAAGAGTGGACTTTCCACCATATATAACAACAATTAACAGTAAACATCATATACATCCAATTTGACATCCTTCTGCTACCTATTAATGCCACTTTCATAAGTAATTTTATTCCACATTTTGGTCTAATCAACCATATAAGTCACTTTCACCATATTAGAGTCACTTTGCACCTATAGAGTCACTTTCCCCATATATGATACAATTGACATGTTAATTCATGTACATGCAATTAACATCCTTTAACCACCTTTGGTACCCTTTCCTACAAGTAAATTGGGCCACATTTTCGCTCTAATCAATGATGTAAGTGATCCACCATATTAGAGTCACTTTGCACCTTAAAGGAGTCACTTGCCATCATTATTGGTACAATTAATAGTTAACATCATGTACATCCAATTAGAATCCTTTTACCACCTTTTTGGCACTTTCATACAAGTCAATTTTGGTCCACATTTTGGTTCTAATAAATCATGTTAGTCATTTCACCATATTGGGTCATTTTGCACCTATATGAGTCAGTTCCACCATATATTTATACAATTAACATTAACATCATATACATCAATTGAAATCCTTTTACCACCTCTTAATTCCACTTTCATACAGGTCAATTTTGGTCCACATTTTGGTTCTAATCAAACATGTAAGTCACTTTTCACCATATTAGAGTCACTTTGCACCTTATAAGAGTCACTTTCCACCATATATACAACAATTAAAACTGTTACATCATATACATCAATTTCACATCCTTTTACCACCTATTAAAGCCACTTTCAACAAGTTATTTTGTTCCACATTTGGTTCTAATCAACCATGTAAGTCATTTTCACCATATTAGAGTCACTTTGCACCCTATAAGAGTCACTTTCCACATATTACAAAATTAACATGTTAACATCATATACATCCAATTTGACATCCTGTTACCACCTATTAATGCCACTTTCATACAAGTTAATTTTATTCCACATTTTGGCTCTAATCAATATATAAGTCACTTTTCAATATTAGAGTCACTTTGCACCCTATAAGAGTCACTTTCCCCATATATTGAATAATAACATGTAACATCATGTACATGCAATTAAACATCCTTTACCACCTTTTGGTACTCCTTCCTACAAGTCATTTTGGGCCACATTTTGGCTCTAATCAATCATGTAAGTGACTTATCACCATATTAGAGTCCTTTGCACCTTATAAGAGTCACTTGCCATCATATATGGTACAATTAACATATTAACTATATACGTCCAATTAGAAATCCTTTTACCCTCTCTTAGTGCCACATTCATACAAGTCAATTTTGGTCCACTTTGGTTCTAATTAACCATGTAAGTCACTTTTCACCATATTGGGTCATTTTGCACCCTATATGAGTCACTTTCCACCATTATTTATACAACTAACATGTTAACTCAATACATCCGAATTGACATCCTTTTACCACCTCTTGATTCCACTTTCATACAGGTCAATTTTGTTCAGATTTTGGTTCTAATCAACCATGTAAGTCACTTTTCACCATATTAGAGTCACTTTGCACCTTAAAAAGTCACTTTCACCATATATACAACAATTAACATGTTAACATCATATACATCCAGATTGATCCTTTTACCACCTATTAATGCCACTTTCATACAAGTTAATTTTTATCCACATTTTGGCTCTAATCAACCATGTAAGTCACTTTTACCATATTAGAGTCACTTTGCACCCTATAAGAGTCACTTTCCCACATATTGATACAATTAACATGTTAACACATGTATTGCAATTAAACATCCTTTAACCACCTTTTGGTACCCCTTTCCTAGAGTCAATTTTGGGCCACATTTTGGCTCTAATCAATCATGTAAGTGACTTATCACCATATTAGAGTCACTTTGCACCTTATAAGAGTCACTTGCCATCATATATTGGTACAATTAACATGTTACCATCATATACATCCAATTAGAAATCCTTTTACCACCTCTTAGTGCCACATTCATACAAGTCAATTTGGTCCAATTTTGGTTTAATTAACCATGTAAGTCACTTTTCACCATATTAGGTCATTTTGCACCTATATGAGTCACTTTCCACCATATTTATACAATTAACATGTTAACATATACATCCGAATTGACATCCTTTTACCACCTCTTGATTCCCTTTCATACAGGTCAATTTTGTTCAGATTTTTTCTAATCAACCATGTAAGTCACTTTTCACCATATTAGAGTCATTTGCACCTTATAAGAGTCACTTTCACCATATATACAACAATTAACATGTTAACATCATATACATCCAGTTTGACATCCTTTACCACCTATTAATGCCACTTTCATACAAGTTAATTTTATTCCACATTTTGGCTCTAATCAACCATGTAAGTCACTTTAACCATATTAGAGTCACTTTGCACCCTATAAGAGTCACTTTCCCCATATATGATACAATTAACATGTTAACACGATGTATATGCAATTAAACATCCTTTAACCACCTTTTGGTACCCCTTCCTATGAGTCAATTTTGGGACACATTTTGGCTCTAATCAATCATGTAAGTGACTTATCACCATATTAGAGTCACTTTGCACCTTATAAGAGTCACTTGCCATCATATATTGGTACAATTAACATGTTACCATCATATACATCCAATTAGAAATCCTTTTACCACCTCTTAGTGCCACATTCATACAAGTCAATTTTGGTCCACGTTTTGGTTCTAATTAACCATGTAAGTCACTTTTCACCATATTAGGTCATTTTGCACCTTATATGAGTCACTTTCCACCATATTTATACAATTAACATGTTAACATCATATACTCCGAATTGACATCCTTTTACCACCTCTTAATTCCACTTCATACAGGTCAATTTGTTTCAGATTTTGTTTCTAATCAACCATGTAAGTCACTTTTCACCATATTAGAGTCAGTTTGCACCTTATAAGAGTCATTTTCACCATATATACAACAATTAACATGTTAACATCATATACATCCAGTTTGACATCCTTTTACCACCTATAATGCCACTTTCATACAAGTTAATTTTATTCCACATTTTGGCTCTAATCAACCATGTAAAGTCACTTTTCACCATATTAGAGTCACTTTGCACCCTATAAGAGTCACTTTCCCCATATATTGATACATAACATGTTAACATGTATGCAATTAAACATCCTTTAACCACCTTTTGGTACCCCTTTCCTACGAGTCAATTTTGGGCCACATTTTGGCTCTAATCAATCATGTAAGTGACTTATCACCATATTAGAGTCACTTTGCACCTTAAAGAGTCACTTGCCATCATATATTGGTACAATTAACATGTTAACATCATATACATCCAATTAGAAATCCTTTTACCACATTTATGCCACATTCATACAAGTCAATTTGGTCCACATTTTGGTTCTAATAAATCATGTAGTCACTTTTCACCATATTGAGTCATTTGCACCTATATGAGTCAGTTTCCACCATATATTTATACAATTAACATGTTAACATCATATACATCCGAATTGACATCCTTTTACCACCTCTTAATTCCACTTTCATACAGGTCAATTTTGTTCCACATTTTGGTTCTAATCAACATGTAAGTCACTTTTCACCATATTAGAGTCACTTTGCACCTTATAAGAGTCATTTCCACCATATATACAACAATTAACATGTTAACATCATATACATCCAATTTCACATCCTCTTACCACCTATTAAGCCACTTTCAAACAAGTTAATTTGTACCACATTTTGGTCTAATCAACCATGTAAGTCACTTTTCACCATATTAGAGTCACTTTGCACCCTATAAGAGTCACTTTCCCCATATATTGATACAATTAACATGTTAACATGATGATATGCAATTAAACATCCTTTAACCACCTTTTGGTACCCCTTTCCTACGAGTCAATTTTGGGCCACATTTTGGCTCTAATCAATCATGTAAGTGACTTATCACCATATTAGAGTCACTTTGCACCTTAAAGAGTCACTTGCCATCATATATTGGTACAATTAACATGTAACATCATATACATCCAATTAGAAATCCTTTTACCACTTTTTATGCCACATTCATACAAGTCAATTTTGGTCCACATTTTGGTTCTAATAAATCATGTTAGTCACTTTTCACCATATTAGAGTCATTTTGCACCCTATATGAGTCAGTTTCCACCATATATTTATACAATTAACATGTTAACATCATACATCGAATTGACATCCTTTTACCACCTCTTAATTCCACTTTCATACAGGTCAATTTTGTTCCACATTTTGGTTCTAATCAAACATGTAAGTCACTTTTCACCATATTAGAGTCACTTTGCACCTTATAAGAGTCACTTTCCACCATATATACAACAATTAACATGTTAACATCATATACATCCAATTTGACATCCCTTACCACCTATTAAAGCCACTTTCAACAAGTTAATTTTTACCACATTTTGGCTCTAATCACATGTAAGTCACTTTTCACCATATTAGAGTCACTTTGCACCCTATAAGAGTCACTTTCCACCATATATACAACAATTAACATGTTAAAATCATATACATCCAATTTGACATCCTTTTACCACCTATTAATGCCACTTTCATAAGTCAATTTTATTCCACATTTTGGCTCTAATCAAGCATAAGTCACTTCACCATATTAGAGTCATTGCACCCAATAAGAGTCACTTTCCCCATATATAGAATTAACATGTTAACATCATTACAGCAATTAAAATCCTTTAACCACTCTTTTGGTACTCCTTTCCTACAAGTCAATTTTGTTCCACGTTTTGGTTAAATTAACCATGTAAGTCACTTTTCACCATATTAGGGTCATTTTGCATTATATGAGTCACTTTCCACCATGTATTTATACAACTAACATGTTAACATCATATACATCCGAATTGACATCCTTTTACCACCTCTTGATTCCACTTTCATACAGGTCAATTTTGTTTCAGATTTTGTTTCTAATCAACCATGTAAGTCACTTTTCACCATATTAGAGTCAGTTTGCACCTTATAAGAGTCATTTTCACCATATATACAACAATTAACATGTTAACATCATATACATCCAGTTTGACATCCTTTTACCACCTATTAATGCCACTTTCATACAAGTTAATTTTATTCCACATTTTGGCTCTAATCAACCATGTAAAGTCACTTTTCACCATATTAGAGTCACTTTGCACCCTATAAGAGTCACTTTCCCAATATTGATACAATTAACATGTTAACATGATGTATATGCAATTAAACATCCTTTAACCACCTTTTGGTACCCCTTTCCTACGAGTCAATTTTGGGCCACATCTTGGCTCTAATCAATCATTTAAGTGACTTATCACCATATTAGAGTCACTTTGCACCTTAAAGAGTCACTTGCCATCATATTGGTACAATTAACATGTTAACATCATATACATCCAATTAGAAATCCTTTTACCACATTTTTATGCCACATTCATACAAGTCAATTTTGGTCCACATTTTGGTTCTAATAAATCATGTAGTCACTTTTCACCATATTAGAGTCATTTTGCACCTATATGAGTCAGTTTCCACCTATATTTATACAATTAACATGTTAACATCATATACATCCGAATTGACATCCTTTTACCACCCTCTTAATTCCACTTTCATACAGGTCAATTTTGTTCCACATTTTGGTTCTAATCAACATGTAAGTCACTTTTCACCAATTAGAGTCACTTTGCACCTTATAAGAGTCACTTTCCACCATATATACAACAATTAACATGTTAACATCATATAATCCAAGTTTCACATCCTTTACCACCTATTAAAGCCACTTCAAACAAGTTAATTTTACCACATTTTGGCTCTAATCAGCCATGTAAGTCATTTCACCATATTAGAGTCACTTTGCACCCTATAAGAGTCACTTTCACCATATATACAACAATTAACATGTTAAAATCATATACATCCAATTTGACATCCTTTTACCACCTATTAATGCCACTTTCATACAAGTTAATTTTATTCCACATTTTGGCTCTAATCACGCATATAAGTCACTTTTCACCATATTAGAGTCACTTTGCACCCTATAAGAGTCACTTTCCCCATATAATAGAATTAACATGTTAACATCATGTACATGCAATTAAACATCTTTAACCACCTTTTGGTACTCCTTTCCTACAAGTCAATTTTGGGCCAAATTTGGCTCTAATCAATCATGTAAGTGACTTATCACCATATTACAGTCACTTTGCACCTTATAAGAGTCACTTGCCATCATATATTGGTACAATACATATTAACATCATTACGTCCAATTAGAAATCCTTTTACCACCTCTTAGTGCCACATTCATACAAGTCAATTTTGGTCCACGTTTTGGTTCTAATTAACCATGTAAGTCACTTTTCACCATATTAGGGTCATTTTGCACCCTATATGAGTCACTTTCCACCATGTATTATACAATTAACATGTTAACATCATATACATCCGAATTGACATCCTTTTAGCACCTCTTGATTCCACTTTCATACAAGTCAATTTTGTTTCAGATTTTGTTTCTAATCAACCATGTAAGTCACTTTTCACCATATTAGAGTCACTTTGCACCTTATAAGAGTCACTTTTCACCATATATACAACAATTAACATGTTAACATCATATACATCCAGTTTGACATCCTTTTACCACTATTAATGCCACTTTCATACAAGTTAATTTATTCCACCATTTTGGCTCTAATCAACCATGTAAAGTCACTTTTCACCATATTAGATTCACTTTGCACCCTATAAGAGTCACTTTCCCATATATGATACAATTAACATGTTAACATCATGTATGCAATTAAACATCCTTTAACCACCTTTGGTACCACTTTCCTACGAGTCAATTTGGGCCACATTTGGCTCTAATCAATCATGTAAGTGACTTATCCCATATTAGAGTCACTTTGCACCTTATAAGAGTCACTTGCCATCATATATTGGTACAATTAACATGTACCATCATATACATCCAATTACAAATCCTTTTACCACCTCTTACTGCCACATTCATACAAGTCAATTTTGGTCCACATTTTGGTTCTAATTAACCATGTAAGTCATTTTCACCATATTAGGGTCATTTTGCACCCTATACGAGTCACTTTCCACCATATATTTATACAATTAACATGTTAACTCATATACATCCGAATTGACATCCTTTTACCACCTCTTGATTCCACTTTCATACAGGTCAATTTTGTTTCAGATTTGTTTCTAATCAACCATGTAAGTCACTTTTCACCATATTAGAGTCACTTTGCACCTTATAAAAGTCACTTTCACCATATATACAACAATTAACATGTTAACATCATATACATCCAGTTTGACATCCTTTTACCACCTATTAATGCCACTTTCATACAAGTTAATATTATTCCACATTTTGGCTCTAATCAACCATGTAAAGTCATTTTTCACCATATTAGAGTCACTTTGCACCCTATAAGAGTCACTTTCCCCATATATTGATACAATAACATGTTAACAAGATGTGTATGCAATTAAACATCCTTTAACCACCTTTGGTACCCCTTTCCTATGAGTCAATTTTGGGCCACATTTGGCTCTAATCAATCATGTAAGGAGTTATCACCATATTAGAGTCACTTTGCACCTTATAAGAGTCACTTCCATCATATATTGGTACAATTAACATGTTACCATCATATACATCCAATTACAAATCCTTTTACCACCTCTTAGTGCCCATTCATACAAGTCAATTTGGTCCACGTTTTGGTTCTAAGTAACCATGTAAGTCACTTTTCACCATATTAGGGTCATTTGCACACCATGTATTTATACAATTAAACATGTTAACATCATATACATCGAATTGACATCCTTTTACCACATCGTGATTCCACTTTCATACAGGTCAATTTTGTTTCTAATAACCATGTAAGTCACTTTTCACCATATTAGAGTCACTTTGCCACCTTATAAGAGTCACTTTTCACCATATACAAAAATTAACATGTTAACATCATATACATCCAGTTTGACATCCTTTTACCACCTATTAATGCCACTTTCATACAAGTTAATTTTATTCCACATTTTGGCTCTAATCAACCATGTAAAGTCACTTTTCACCATATTAGAGTCACTTTGCACCCTATAAGAGTCACTTTCCCCATATATTGATACAATTAACATGTTAACATGATGTATATGCAATTAAACATCCTTTAACCACCTTTTGGTTACCCCTTTCCTACGAGTCAATTTTTGGGCCACATTTTGGCTCTAATCAATCATGTAAGTGACTTATCACCATATTAGAGTCACTTTGCACCTTAAAAGAGTCACTTGCCATCATATATTGGTACAATTAACATATTAACATCATATACGTCCAATTAGAAATCCTTTTACCACCTCTTAGTGCCACATTCATACAAGTCAATTTTGGTCCACGTTTGGTTCTAATTAACCATGTAAGTCACTTTTCACCATATTAGGGTCATTTTGCACCCTATATGAGTCACTTTCCACCATGTATTTATACAATTAACATGTTAACATCATATACATCCGAATTGACATCCTTTTAGCACCTCTTGATTCCACTTTCATACAAGTCAATTTTGTTTCAGATTTTGTTTCTAATCAACCATGTAAGTCACTTTTCACCATATTAGAGTCACTTTGCACCTTATAAGAGTCACTTTTCACCATATATACAACAAATTAACATGTTAACATCATATACATCCAGTTTGACATCCTTTTACCACCTATTAATGCCACTTTCATACAAGTTAATTTTATTCCACATTTTGGCTCTAATCAATCATGTAAAGTCACTTTTCACCATATTAGATTAACTTTGCACCCTATAAGAGTCACTTTCCCCATATATTGATACAATTAACATGTTAACGTCATGTATATGCAATTAAACATCCTTTAACCACCTTTTGGTACCACTTTCCTACGAGTCAATTTTGGGCCACATTTTGGCTCTAATCAATCATGTAAGTGACTTATCACCATATTAGAGTCACTTTGCACCTTATAAGAGTCACTTGCCATCATATATTGGTACAATTAACATGTTATCATCATATACATCCAATTACAAATCCTTTTACCACCTCTTACTGCCACATTCATACAAGTCAATTTTGGTCCACATTTTGGTTCTAATTAACCATGTAAGTCACTTTTCACCATATTAGGGTCATTTTGCACCCTATACGAGTCACTTTCCACCATATATTTATACAATTAACATGTTAACATCATATACATCCGAATTGACATCCTTTTACCACCTCTTGATTCCACTTTCATACAGGTCAATTTTATTTCAGATTTTGTTTCTAATCTACCATGTAAGTCACTTTTCACCATATTAGAGTCACTTTGCACCTTATAAAAGTCACTTTTCACCATATATACAACAATTAACATGTTAACATCATATACATCCAGTTTGACATCCTTTACCACCTATTAATGCCACTTTCATACAAGTTAATTTTATTCCACATTTTGGCTCTAATCAACCATGTAAAGTCATTTTTCACCATATTAGAGTCACTTTGCACCCTATAAGAGCACTTTCCCCATATATTGATACAATTAACATGTTAACAAGATGTGTATGCAATTAAACAACGTTTAACCACCTTTTGGTACCCCTTTCCTATGAGTCAATTTTGGGCCACATTTTGGCTCTAATCAATCATGTAAGTGACTTATCACCATATTAGAGTCACTTTGCACCTTATAAGAGTCACTTGCCATCATATATTGGTACAATTAACATGTTACCATCATATACATCCAATTACAAATCCTTTTACCACCTCTTAGTGCCACATTCATATAAGTCAATTTCGGTCCACGTTTGGTTCTAATTAACCATGTAAGTCACTTTTCACCATATTAGGGTCATTTTGCACCTTATATGAGTCACTTTCCACCATGTATTTATACATTAACATGTAACATCATATACATCCGAATGGACATCCTTTTACCACCTCTTGATTCCACTTTCATACAGGTCAATTTTGTTTCAGATTTGTTTCTAATCAACCATGTAAGTCACTTTTCACCATATTAGAGTCACTTTGCACCTTATAAGAGTCACTTTTCACCATATATACAACAATTAACATGTTAACATCATATACATCCAGTTTGACATCCTTTTACCACCTATTAATGCCACTTTCATACAAGTTAATTTATTCCACATTTTGGCTCTAATCAAACCATGTAAAGTCACTTTTCACCATATTAGAGTCACTTTGCACCCTATAAGAGTCACTTTCCCCATATATTGATACAATTAACATGTTAACATGATGATATGCAATTAAACATCCTTTAACCACCTTTTGGTACCCCTTTCCTACGAGTCAATTTTGGGCCACATTTTGGCTCTAATCAATCATGTAAGTGACTTATCACCATATTAGAGTCACTTTGCACCTTAAAAGAGTCACTTGCCATCATATATTGGTACAATTAACATGTTAACATCATATACATCCAATTAGAAATCCTTTTACCACATTTTTATGCCACATTCATACAATTCAATTTTGGTCCACATTTTGGTTCTAATAAATCATGTTAGTCACTTTTCACCATATTAGAGTCATTTTGCACCCTATATGAGTCAGTTTCCACCATATATTTATACAATTAACATGTTAACATCATATACATCCGAATTGACATCCTTTACCACCTCTTAATTCCACTTTCATACAGGTCAATTTTGTTCCACATTTTGGTTCTAATCAAACATGTAAGTCACTTTTCACCATATTAGAGTCACTTTGCACCTTATAAGAGTCACTTTCCACCATATATACAACAATTAACATGTTAACATCATATACATCCAATTTCACATCCTCTTACCACATATTAAACCACTTTTAAACAAGTTAATTTTGTACCACATTTTGGCTCTAATCAACCATGTAAGTCACTTTTCACCATATTAGAGTCACTTTGCACCCTATAAGAGTCAGTTTCCACCATATATACAACAATTAACATGTTAAAATCATATACATCCAATTTGACATCCTTTTACCACCTATTAATGCCACTTTCATACAAGTTAATTTTATTCCACATTTTGGCTCTAATCAAGCATATAAGTCACTTTTCACCATATTATAGTCACTTTGCACCCTATAAGAGTCACTTTCCCCATATATTAATAGAATTAACATTTTAACATCATGTAAATGCAATTAAACATCCTTTAACCACCTTTTGGTACTCCTTTCCTACAAGTCAATTTTGGGCCACATTTTGGCTCTAATCAATCATGTAAGTGACTTATCACCATATTACAGTCACTTTGCACCTTATAAGAGTCCTTGCCATCATATATTGTACAATTAACATATTAACATCATATACGTCCAATTAGAAATCCTTTTACCACCTCTTAGTGCCACATTCATACAAGTCAATTTTGGTCCACGTTTTGGTTCTAATTAACCATGTAAGTCACTTTTTACCATATTAGGGTCATTTTGCACCCTATATGAGTCACTTTCCACCATGTATTTATACAATTAACATGTTAACATCATATAAATCCGAATTGACATCCTTTTACCACCTCTTGATACCACTTTCATACAGGTCAATTTTGTTTCAGATTTCGTTTCTAATCAACCATGTAAGTCACTTTTCACCATATTAGAGTCACTTTGCACCTTATAAGAGTCACTTTTCACCATATATACAACAATTAACATGTTAACATCATATACATCCAGTTTGACATCCTTTTACCACCTATTAATGTCATTTTCATACAAGTTAATTTTATTCACATTTTGGCTCTAATCAACCATGTAAAGTCACTTTTCACCATATTAGAGTCACTTTGCACCCTATAAGAGTCACTTTCCCCATATATTGATACAATTAACATGTTAACATCATGTATATGTAATTAAACATCCTTTAACCACCTTTTGGTACCCCTTTTCTACGAGTCAATTTTGGGCCACATTTTGGCTCTAATCAATCATGTAAGTGACTTATCACCATATTAGAGTCACTTTGCACCTTATAAGAGTCACTTGCCATCATATATTGGTACAATTAACATGTTACCATCATATACATCCAATTAGAAATCCTTTTACCACCTCTTAGTGCCACATTCATACAAGTCAATTTTGGTCCACATTTTGGTTCTAATTAACCATGTAAGTCACTTTTCACCATATTAGGGTCATTTTACACCCTATACGAGTCACTTTCCACCATATATTTATACAATTAACATGTTAACATCATATACATCCGAATTGACATCCTTTTACCACCTCTTAATTCCACTTTCATACAGGTCAATTTTGATCCACATTTTAGTTCTAATAAACCATGTAAGTTATTTTTCACCATATTAGAGTCACTTTGCACCCTATAAGAGTGACTTTCCACCATATATATACAACAATTAACATGTTAACATCATATACATCCAATTTGACATCCTTTTGCTACCTATTAATGTCACTTTCAGACAAGTTACTTTTATTCCACATTTTGGCTCTAATCAACCATATAAGTCACTTTTCACCATATTAGAGTCACTTTGCACCCTATAAGAGTCACTTTCCCCATATATTGATACAATTGACATGTTAACTTCATGTACATGCAATTAAACATCCTTTAACCACCTTTTGGTACCCCTTTCCTACAAGTAAATTTTGGGCCACATTTTGGCTCTAATCAATGATGTAAGTGACTTATCACCATATTAGAGTCACTTTTCACCTTAAAAATGTCACTTGCCATCATATATTGGTACAATTAACATGTTAACATCATATACATCCAATTAGAAATCCTTTTACCACCTCTTTGTGCCACATTCATACAAGTCAATTTTGGTCCACATTTTGGTTCTAATAAACCATGTAAGTCACTTTTCACCATATTAGGGTCATTTTGCACCCTATATGTGTCACTTTCCACCATATATTTATACAATTAACATGTTAACATCATATACATCCGAATTGACATCCTTTTACCACCTCTTAATTCCACTTTCATACAGGTCAATTTTGTTCCACATTTTGGTTCTAATCAAACATGTAAGTCACTTTTCACCATATTAGAGTCACTTTACACCTTATAAGAGTCACTTTCCACCATTTATACAACAATTAACATGTTAACATCATATACATCCAATTTCACATCCTCTTACCACCTATTAAAGCCACTTTCATACAAATTAATTTTGTACCACATTTTGGCTCTAATAAACCATGTAAGTCACTTTTCACCATATTAGAGTCACTTTGCAGCCTATTAGAGTCACTTTCCACAATATATACAACAATTAACATGTTAACATCATATACATCCAATTTGACATCCTTTTACCACCTATTAATGCCACTTTCATAAAAGTTAATTTTATTCAACATTTTGGCTCTAATCAACCATATAAGTCACTTTGCATCATATTAGAGTCACTTTGCACCCTATAAGAGTCACTTTCCCCATATATTGATACAATTAACATGTTAACATCATGTATATGCAATTAAAAATCCTTTAACCACCTTTTGGTACCCCTTTCCTACGAGTCAATTTTGGGCCACATTTTGGCTCTAATCAATCATGTAAGTGACTTATCACCATATTAGAGTCACTTTGCACCTTATAAGAGTCACTTGCCATCATATATTGGTACAATTAACATGTTACCATCATATACATCCAATTAGAAATCCTTTTACCATCTCTTAGTGCCACATTCATACAAGTCAATTTTGGTCCACATTTTGGTTCTAATAAACCATGTAAGTCACTTTTCACCATATTAGGGTCATTTTGCACCCTATATGTGTCACTTTCCACCATATATTTATACAATTAACATGTTAACATCATATACATCCGAATTGACATCCTTTTACCACCTCTTAATTCCACTTTCATACAGGTCAATTTTGTTCCACATTTTGGTTCTAATCAACATGTAAGTCACTTTTCACCATATTAGAGTCACTTTACACCTTATAAGAGTCACTTTCCACCATTTATACAACAATTAACATGTTAACATCATATACATCAAATTTCACATCCTCTTACCACCTATTAAAGCCACTTTCATACAAATTAATTTTGTACCACATTTTGGCTCTAATAACCATGTAAGTCACTTTTCACCATATTAGAGTCACTTTGCAGCCTATTAGAGTCACTTTCCACAATATATACAACAATTAACATGTTAACATCATATACATCCAATTTGACATCCTTTTACCACCTATTAATGCCACTTTCATAAAGTTAATTTTATTCAACATTTTGGCTCTAATCAACCATATAAGTCACTTTGCATCATATTAGAGTCACTTTGCACCCTATAAGAGTCACTTTCCCCATATATTGATACAATTGACATGTTAACTTCATGTACATGCAATTAAACATCCTCTAACCACGTTTGGTACCCCTTTCCTACAAGTAAATTTTGGGCCACATTTTGGCTCTAATAAATGATGTAAGTGACTTATCACCATATTAGAGTCACTTTTCACCTTAAAAGAGTCACTTGCCATCATATATTGGTACAATTAACATGTTAACATCATATACATCCAATTATAAATCCTTTTACCACCTCTTTGTGCCACATTCATACAAGTCAATTTTGGTCCACATTTTGGTTCTAATAAACCATGTAAGTCACTTTTCACCATATTAGGGTCATTTTGCACCCTATATGTGTCACTTTCCACAATATATTTATACAATTAACATTTTAACATCATATACATCCGAATTGACATCCTTTTACCACCTCTTGATTCCACTTTCATACAGGTCTATTTTGTTCCACATTTTGGTTCTAATCAACCATGTAAGTCACTTTTCACCATATTAGAGTCACTTTGCACCTTATAAGAGTCACTTTTCACAATATATACAACAATTAACATGTTAACATCATATACATCCAATTTGACATCCTTTTACCACCTATTAATGCCACTTTCATACAAGTTAATTTTATTCCACATTTTGGCTCTAATCAACCATGTAAAGTCACTTTTCATCATATTAGAGTCACTTTGCACCCTATAAGAGTCACTTTCCCCATATATTGATACAATTAACATGTTAACATCATGTATATGCAATTAAAAATCCTTTAACCACCTTTTGGTACCCCTTTCCTACGAGTCAATTTTGGGCCACATTTTGGCTCTAATCAATCATGTAAGTGACTTATCACCATATTAGAGTCACTTTGCACCTTATAAGAGTCACTTGTCATCATATATTGGTACAATTAACATATTAACATCATATACGTCCAATTAGAAATCCTTTTACCACCTCTTGATTCCACTTTCATACAGGTCTATTTTGTTCCACATTTTTGTTCTAATCAACCATGTAAGTCACTTTTCACCATATTAGAGTCACTTTGCACCTTATAAGAGTCACTTTTCACCATATATACAACAATTAACATGTTAACATCATATACATCCAATTTGACATCCTTTTACCACCTATTAATGCCACTTTCATACAAGTTAATTTTATTCCATATTTTGGCTCGAATCAACCATTTAAGTCACTTTTCACCATATTAGAGTCACTTTGCACCCTATAAGAGTCACTTTCCCCATATATTAATACAATTAACATGTTAACATCATGTACATGTAATTAAACATCCTTTAACCACCTTTTGGTACTCCTTTCCTACAAGTCAATTTTGGGCCACATTTTGGCTCTAATCAATCATGTAAGTGACTTATCACCATATTAGAGTCACTTTGCACCTATAAGAGTCACTTGTCATCATATATTGGTACAATTAACATATTAACATCATATACGTCCAATTAGAAATCCTTTTACCACCTCTTAGTGCCACATTCATACAAGTCAATTTTGGTCCACGTTTTGGTTCTAATTAACCATGTAAGTCACTTTTCACCATATTAGGGTCATTTTGCACCCTATATGAGTCACTTTCCAACATGTATTTATACAATTAATATGTTAACATCATATACATCCGAATTGACATCCTTTTACCACCTCTTGATTCCATTTTCATACAGGTCAATTTTGTTTCAGATTTTGTTTCTAATCAACCATGTAAGTCACTTTTCACCATATTAGAGTCACTTTGCACCTTATAAGAGTCACTTTTCACCATATATACAACAATTAACATGTTAACATCATATACACCCAATTTGAAATCCTTTTACCACCTATTAATGCCACTTTCATACAAGTTAATTTTATTCCACATTTTGGCTCTAATCAACCATGTAAAGTCACTTTTCACCATATTAGAGTCACTTTGCACCCTATAAGAGTCACTTTCCCCATATATTGATACAATTAACATGTTAACATCATGTATATGCAATTAAACATCCTTTAACCACCTTTTGGTACCCCTTTCCTACGAGTCAATTTGGGCCATATTTTGGCTCTAATCAATCATGTAAGTGACTTATCACCATATTAGATTCACTTTGCACCTTATAAGAGTCACTTGCCATCATATATTGGTACAATTAACATGGTAACATCATATACATCCAATTAGAAATCCTTTTACCACCTCTTTGTGCCACATTCATAAAAGTCAATTTTGGTCCACATTTTGGTTCTAATAAACCATGTAAGTCACGTTTCACCATATTAGGGTCATTTTGCACCCTATATGTGTCACTTTCCACCATATATTTATACAATTAACATGTTAACATCATATACATCCGAATTGACATCCTTTTACCACCTCTTAATTCCACTTTCATACAGGTCAATTTTGTTCCACATTTTGGTTCTAATCAAACATGTAAGTCACTTTTCACCATATTAGAGTCACTTTGCACCTTATAAGAGTCACTTTCCACCATTTATACAACAATTAACATGTTAACATCATATACATCCAATTTCACATCCTCTTACCACCTATTAAAGCCACTTTCATACAAGTTAATTTTGTACCACATTTTGGCTCTAATCAACCATGTAAGTCACTTTTCACCATATTAGAGTCACTTTGCAGCCTATAACAGTCACTTTCCACCATATATACAACAATTAACATGTTAACATCATATACATCCAATTTGACATCCTTTTACCACCTATTAATGCCACTTTCATAAAAGTTAATTTTATTCCACATTTTGGCTCTAATCAACCATATAAGTCACTTTTCACCATATTAGAGTCACTTTGCACCCTATAAGAGTCACTTTCCCCATATATTGATACAATTGACATGTTAACTTCATGTACATGCAATTAAACATCCTTTAACCACCTTTTGGTACCCCTTTCCTACAAGTAAATTTTGGGCCACATTTTGGCTCTAATCAATGATGTAAGTGACATATCACCATATTAGAGTCACTTTTCACCTTAAAAATGTCACTTGCCATCATATATTGGTACAATTAACATGTTAACATCATATACATCCAATTAGAAATCCTTTTACCACCTCTTTGTGCCACATTCATACAAGTCAATTTTGGTCCACATTTTGGTTCTAATAAACCATGTAAGTCACTTTTCACCATATTAGGGTCATTTTGCACCCTATATGTGTCACTTTCCACCATATATTTATACAATTAACATGTTAACATCATATACATCCGAATTGACATCCTTTTACCACCTCTTAATTCCACTTTCATACAGGTCAATTTTGTTCCACATTTTGGTTCTAATCAAACATGTAAGTCACTTTTCACCATATTAGAGTCACTTTACACCTTATAAGAGTCACTTTCCACCATTTATACAACAATTAACATGTTAACATCATATACATCCAATTTCACATCCTCTTACCACCTATTAAAGCCACTTTCATACAAATTAATTTTGTACCACATTTTGGCTCTAATAAACCATGTAAGTCACTTTTCACCATATTAGAGTCACTTTGCAGCCTATTAGAGTCACTTTCCACAATATATACAACAATTAACATGTTAACATCATATACATCCAATTTGACATCCTTTTACCACCTATTAATGCCACTTTCATAAAAGTTAATTTTATTCAACATTTTGGCTCTAATCAACCATATAAGTCACTTTGCATCATATTAGAGTCACTTTGCACCCTATAAGAGTCACTTTCCCCATATATTGATACAATTGACATGTTAACTTCATGTACATGCAATTAAACATCCTCTAACCACGTTTTGGTACCCCTTTCCTACAAGTAAATTTTGGGCCACATTTTGGCTCTAATAAATGATGTAAGTGACTTATCACCATATTAGAGTCACTTTTCACCTTAAAAGAGTCACTTGCCATCATATATTGGTACAATTAACATGTTAACATCATATACATCCAATTATAAATCCTTTTACCACCTCTTTGTGCCACATTCATACAAGTCAATTTTGGTCCACATTTTGGTTCTAATAAACCATGTAAGTCACTTTTCACCATATTAGGGTCATTTTGCACCCTATATGTGTCACTTTCCACCATATATTTATACAATTAACATTTTAACATCATATACATCCGAATTGACATCCTTTTACCACCTCTTGATTCCACTTTCATACAGGTCTATTTTGTTCCACATTTTGGTTCTAATCAACCATGTAAGTCACTTTTCACCATATTAGAGTCACTTTGCACCTTATAAGAGTCACTTTTCACAATATATACAACAATTAACATGTTAACATCATATACATCCAATTTGACATCCTTTTACCACCTATTAATGCCACTTTCATACAAGTTAATTTTATTCCACATTTTGGCTCTAATCAACCATGTAAAGTCACTTTTCATCATATTAGAGTCACTTTGCACCCTATAAGAGTCACTTTCCCCATATATTGATACAATTAACATGTTAACATCATGTATATGCAATTAAAAATCCTTTAACCACCTTTTGGTACCCCTTTCCTACGAGTCAATTTTGGGCCACATTTTGGCTCTAATCAATCATGTAAGTGACTTATCACCATATTAGAGTCACTTTGCACCTTATAAGAGTCACTTGTCATCATATATTGGTACAATTAACATATTAACATCATATACGTCCAATTAGAAATCCTTTTACCACCTCTTGATTCCACTTTCATACAGGTCTATTTTGTTCCACATTTTTGTTCTAATCAACCATGTAAGTCACTTTTCACCATATTAGAGTCACTTTGCACCTTATAAGAGTCACTTTTCACCATATATACAACAATTAACATGTTAACATCATATACATCCAATTTGACATCCTTTTACCACCTATTAATGCCACTTTCATACAAGTTAATTTTATTCCACATTTTGGCTCGAATCAACCATTTAAGTCACTTTTCACCATATTAGAGTCACTTTGCACCCTATAAGAGTCACTTTCCCCATATATTAATACAATTAACATGTTAACATCATGTACATGTAATTAAACATCCTTTAACCACCTTTTGGTACTCCTTTCCTACAAGTCAATTTTGGGCCACATTTTGGCTCTAATCAATCATGTAAGTGACTTATCACCATATTAGAGTCACTTTGCACCTTATAAGAGTCACTTGTCATCATATATTGGTACAATTAACATATTAACATCATATACGTCCAATTAGAAATCCTTTTACCACCTCTTAGTGCCACATTCATACAAGTCAATTTTGGTCCACGTTTTGGTTCTAATTAACCATGTAAGTCACTTTTCACCATATTAGGGTCATTTTGCACCCTATATGAGTCACTTTCCAACATGTATTTATACAATTAATATGTTAACATCATATACATCCGAATTGACATCCTTTTACCACCTCTTGATTCCATTTTCATACAGGTCAATTTTGTTTCAGATTTTGTTTCTAATCAACCATGTAAGTCACTTTTCACCATATTAGAGTCACTTTGCACCTTATAAGAGTCACTTTTCACCATATATACAACAATTAATATGTTAACATCATATACACCCAATTTGAAATCCTTTTACCACCTATTAATGCCACTTTCATACAAGTTAATTTTATTCCACATTTTGGCTCTAATCAACCATGTAAAGTCACTTTTCACCATATTAGAGTCACTTTGCACCCTATAAGAGTCACTTTCCCCATATATTGATACAATTAACATGTTAACATCATGTATATGCAATTAAACATCCTTTAACCACCTTTTGGTACCCCTTTCCTACGAGTCAATTTTGGGCCATATTTTGGCTCTAATCAATCATGTAAGTGACTTATCACCATATTAGATTCACTTTGCACCTTATAAGAGTCACTTGCCATCATATATTGGTACAATTAACATGGTAACATCATATACATCCAATTAGAAATCCTTTTACCACCTCTTTGTGCCACATTCATAAAAGTCAATTTTGGTCCACATTTTGGTTCTAATAAACCATGTAAGTCACGTTTCACCATATTAGGGTCATTTTGCACCCTATATGTGTCACTTTCCACCATATATTTATACAATTAACATGTTAACATCATATACATCCGAATTGACATCCTTTTACCACCTCTTAATTCCACTTTCATACAGGTCAATTTTGTTCCACATTTTGGTTCTAATCAAACATGTAAGTCACTTTTCACCATATTAGAGTCACTTTGCACCTTATAAGAGTCACTTTCCACCATTTATACAACAATTAACATGTTAACATCATATACATCCAATTTCACATCCTCTTACCACCTATTAAAGCCACTTTCATACAAGTTAATTTTGTACCACATTTTGGCTCTAATCAACCATGTAAGTCACTTTTCACCATATTAGAGTCACTTTGCAGCCTATAACAGTCACTTTCCACCATATATACAACAATTAACATGTTAACATCATATACATCCAATTTGACATCCTTTTACCACCTATTAATGCCACTTTCATAAAAGTTAATTTTATTCCACATTTTGGCTCTAATCAACCATATAAGTCACTTTTCACCATATTAGAGTCACTTTGCACCCTATAAGAGTCACTTTCCCCATATATTGATACAATTGACATGTTAACTTCATGTACATGCAATTAAACATCCTTTAACCACCTTTTGGTACCCCTTTCCTACAAGTAAATTTTGGGCCACATTTTGGCTCTAATCAATGGTGTAAGTGACTTATCACCATATTAGAGTCACTTTTCACCTTAAAAGAGTCACTTGCCATCATATATTGGTACAATTAACATGTTAACATCATATACATCCAATTAGAAATCCTTGTACCACCTCTTTGTGCCACATTCATACAAGTCAATTTTGGTCCACATTTTGGTTCTAATAAACCATGTAAGTCACTTTTCACCATATTAGGGTCATTTTGCACCCTATATGTGTCACTTTCCACCATATATTTATACAATTAACATGTTAACATCATATACATCCGAATTGACATCCTTTTACCACCTCTTGATTCCACTTTCATACAGGTCAATTTTGTTTCAGATTTTGTTTCTAATCAACCATGTAAGTCACTTTTCACCATATTAGAGTCACTTTGCACCTTATAAGAGTCACTTTTTACAATATATACAACAATTAACATGTTAACATCATATACATCCAATTTGACATCCTTTTACCACCTATTAATGCCACTTTCATACAAGTTAATTTTATTCCACATTTTGGCTCTAATCAACCATGTAAAGTCACTTTTCATCATATTAGAGTCACTTTGCACCCTATAAGAGTCACTTTCCCCATATATTGATACAATTAACATTTTAACATCATGTATATGCAATTAAACATCCTTTAACCACCTTTTGGTACCCCTTTCCTACGAGTCAATTTTGGGCCACATTTTGGCTCTTATCACTCATGTAAGTGACTTATCACCATATTAGATTCACTTTGCACCTTATAAGAGTCACTTGCCATCATATATTGGTACAATTAACATATTAACATCATATACATCCAATTAGAAATCCTTTTACCACCTCTTTGTGCCACATTCATACAAGTCAATTTTGGTCCACATTTTGGTTCTAATAAACCATGTAAGTCACTTTTCACAATATTAGGGTCATTTTGCACTCTATATGTGTCACTTTTCACCATATATTTATACAATTAACATGTTAACATCATATACATCCGAATTGACATCCTTTTACCACCTCTTAATTCCACTTTCATACACGTCAATTTTGTTCCACATTTTGGTTCTAATCAAACATGTAAGTCACTTTTCACCATATTAGAGTCACTTTGCACCTTATAAGAGTCACTTTCCACCATTTATACAACAATTAACATGTTAACATCATATACATTCAATTTCACATCCTCTTACCACCTATTAAAGCCACTTTCATACAAGTTAATTTTGTACAACATTTTGGCTCTAATCAACCATGTAAGTCACTTTTCACCATATTAGAGTCACTTTGCAGCCTATAAGAGTCACTTTCCACCATATATACAACAATTAACATGTTAACATCATATACATCCAATTTGACATACTTTTACCACCTCTTAATGCCACTTTTATAAAAGTTAATTTTATTCCACATTTTGGCTCTAATCAACCATATAAGTCACTTTTCACCATATTAGAGTCACTTTGCACCCTATAAGAGTCACTTTCCCCATATATTGATACAATTGACATGTTAACTTCATGTACATGCAATTAAACATCCTTTAACCACCTTTTGGTACCCCTTTCCTACAAGTAAATTTTGGGTCACATTTTGGCTCTAATCAATGATGTAAGTGACTTATCACCATATTAGAGTCACTTTTCACCTTAAAAGAGTCACTTGCCATCATATATTGGTACAATTAACATGTTAACATCATATACATCCAATTAAAAATCCTTTTACCACCTCTTTGTGCCACATTCATACAAGTCAATTTTGGTCCACATTTTGGTTCTAATAAACCATGTAAGTCACTTTTCACCATATTAGGGTCATTTTGCACCCTATATGTGTCACTTTCTACCATATATTTATACAATTAACATGTTAACATCATATACATCCGAATTGACATCCTTTTACCACCTCTTGATTCCACTTTCCTACAGGTCTATTTTGTTCCACATTTTAGTTCTAATCAATTATGTAAGTCACTTTTCACCATATTAGAGTCACTTTGCACCTTATAAGAGTCACTTTTCACCATATATACAACAATTAACATGTTAACATCATATACATCCAATTTGACATCCTTTTACCACCTATTAATGCCACTTTCATACAAGCTAATTTTATTCCACATTTTGGCTCGAATCAACCATATAAGTCACTTTTCACCATATTAGAGTCACTTTGCACCCTATAAGAGTCACTTTCCCCATATATTAATACAATTAACATGTTAACATCATGTACATGCAATTAAACATCCTTTAACCACCTTTTGGTACTCCTTTCCTACAAGTCAATTTTGGGCCACATTTTGGCTCTAATCAATCATGTAAGTGACTTATCACCATATTAGAGTCACTTTGCACCTTATAAGAGTGACTTGCCATCATATATTGGTACAATTAACATATTAACATCATAGACGTCCAATTAGAAATCCTTTTACCACCTCTTAGTGCCACATTCATACAAGTCAATTTTGGTCCACGTTTTGGTTCTAATTAACCATGTAAGTCACTTTTCACCATATTAGGGTCATTTTGCACCCTATATGAGTCACTTTCCAACATGTATTTATACAATTAACATGTTAACATCATATACATCCGAATTGACATCCTTTTACCACCTCTTGATTCCACTTTCATACAGGTCAATTTTGTTTCAGATTTTGTTTCTAATCAACCATGTAAGTCACTTTTCACCATATTAGAGTAACTTTGCACCTTATAAGAGTCACTTTTCACCATATATACAACAATTAACATGTTAATATCATATACATCCAATTTGAAATCCTTTTACCACCTATTAATGCCACTTTCATACAAGTTAATTTTATTCCACATTTTGGCTCTAATCAACCATGTAAAGTCACTTTTCACCATATTAGAGTCACTTTGCACCCTATAAGAGTCACTTTCCCCATATATTGATACAATTAACATGTTAACATCATGTATATGCAATTAAACATCCTTTAACCACCTTTTGGTACCCCTTTCCTACGAGTCAATTTTGGGCCACATTTTGGCTCTAATCTATCATGTAAGTGACTTATCACCATATTAGATTCACTTTGCACCTTATAAGAGTCACTTGCCATCATATATTGGTACAATTAACATGGTAACATCATATACATCCAATTAGAAATCCTTTTACCACATCTTTGTGCCACATTCATAAAAGTCAATTTTGGTCCACATTTTGGTTCTAATAAACCATGTAAGTCACTTTTCACCATATTAGGGTCATTTTGCACCCTATATGTGTCACTTTCCACCATATATTTATACAATTAACATGTTAACATCATATACATCCGAATTGACATCCTTTTACCACCTCTTAATTCCACTTTCATACAGGTCAATTTTGTTCCACATTTTGGTTCTAATCAAACATGTAAGTCACTTTTCACCATATTAGAGTCACTTTGCACCTTATAAGAGTCACTTTCCATCATTTATACAACAATTAACATGTTAACATCATATACATCCAATTTCACATCCTCTTACCACCTATTAAAGCCACTTTCATACAAGTTAATTTTGTACCACATTTTGGCTCTAATCAACCATGTAAGTCACTTTTCACCATATTAGAGTCACTTTGCAGCCTATAAGAGTCACTTTCCACCATATATACAACAATTAACATGTTAACATCATATACATCCAATTTGACATCCTTTTACCACCTATTAATGCCACTTTCATAAAAGTTAATTTTATTCCACATTTTGGCTCTAATCAACCATATAAGTCACTTTTCACCATATTAGAGTCACTTTGCACCCTATAAGAGTCACTTTCCCCATATATTGATACAATTGACATGTTAACTTCATGTACATGCAATTAAACATCCTTTAACCACCTTTTGGTACCCCTTTCCTACAAGTAAATTTTGGGCCACATTTTGGCTCTAATCAATGATGTAAGTGACTTATCACCATATTAGGGTCACTTTTCACCTTAAAAGAGTCACTTGCCATCATATATTGGTACAATTAACATGTTAACATCATATACATCCAATTAGAAATCCTTTTACCACCTTTTTGTGCCGCATTCATACAAGTCAATTTTTGTCCACATTTTGGTTCTAATAAACCATGTAAGTCACTTTTCACCATATTAGGGTCATTTTGTACCCTATATGTGTCACTTTCCACCATATATTTATACAATTAACATGTTAACATCATATACATCCGAATTAACATCCTTTTACCACCTCTTGATTCCACTTTCATACAGGTCTATTTTGTTCCACATTTTGGTTCTAATCAACCATGTAAGTCACTTTTCACCATATTAGAGTCACTTTGCACCTTATAAGAGTCACTTTTTACCATATATACAACAATTAACATGTTAACATCATATACATCCAATTTGACATCCTTTTACCAACTATTAATGCCACTTTCATACAAGTTAATTTTATTCCACATTTTGGCTCTAATCAACCATATAAGTCACTTTTCACCATATTAGAGTCACTTTGCACCCTATAAGAGTCAGTTTCCCCATATATTAATACAATTAACATGTTAACATCATGTACATGCAATTAAACATCCTTTAACCACCTTTTGGTACTCCTTTCCTACAAGTCAATTTTGGGCCACATTTTGGCTCTAATCAATCATGTAAGTGACTTATCACCATATTAGAGTCACTTTGCACCTTATAAGAGTCACTTGCCATCATATATTGGTACAATTAACATATTAACATCATATACGTCCAATTAGAAATCCTTTTACCACCTCTTAGTGCCACATTCATACAAGTCAATTTTGGTCCACGTTTTGGTTCTAATTAACCATGTAAGTCACTTTTCACCATATTAGGGTCATTTTGCACCCTATATGAGTCACTTTCCAACATGTATTTATACAATTAACATGTTAACATCATATACATCCGAATTGACATGCTTTTACCACCTCTTAATTCCACTTTCATACAGGTCAATTTTGTTTCAGATTTTGTTTCTAATCTACCATATAAGTCACTTTTCACCATATTAGAGTTACTTTGCACCTTATAAGAGTCACTTTTTACCATATATACAACAATTAACATGTTAACATCATATACATCCAATTTGAAATCCTTTTACCACCTATTAATGCCACTTTCATACAAGTTAATTTTATTCCACATTTTGGCTCTAATCAACCAAGTAAAGTCACTTTTCACCATATTAGAGTCACTTTGCACCCTATAAGAGTCACGTTCCCCATATATTGATACAATTGACATGTTAACTTCATGTACATGCAATTAAACATCCTTTAACCACCTTTTGGTACCCCTTTCCTACAAGTAAATTTTGGGCCACATTTTGGCTCTAATCAATGATGTAAGTGACTTATCACCATATTAGAGTCACTTTTCACCTTAAAAGAGTCACTTGCCATCATATATTGGTACAATTAACATGTTAACATCATATACATCCAATTAGAAATCCTTTTACCACCTCTTTGTGCCACATTCATACAAGTCAATTTTGGTCCACATTTTGGTTCTAATAAACCATGCAAGTCACTTTTCACCATATTAGGGTCATTTTGCACCCTATATGTGTCACTTTCCACCATATATTTATACAATTAACATGTTAACATCATATACATCCGAATTGACATCCTTTTACCACCTCTTGATTCCACTTTCATACAGGTCTATTTTGTTCCACATTTTGGTTCTAATCAACCATGTAAGTCACTTTTCACCATATTAGAGTCACTTTGCACCTTATAAGAGTCACTTTTCACCATATATACAAAAATTAACATTTTAACATCATATACATCCAATTTGACATCCTTTTACCACCTATTAATGCCACTTTCATACAAGTTAATTTTATTCAACATTTTGGCTCTAATCAACCATATAAGTCACTTTTCACGATATTAGAGTCACTTTGCACCCTATAAGAGTCACTTTCCCCATATATTAATACAATTAACATGTTAACATCATGTACATGCAATTAAACATCCTTTAACCACCTTTTGGTACTCCTTTCCTACAAGTCAATTTTGGGCCACATTTTGGCTCTAATCAATCATGTAAGTGACTTATCACCATATTAGAGTCACTTTGCACCTTATAAGAGTCACTTGCCATCATATATTGGTACAATTAACATATTAACATCATATACTTCCAATTAGAAATCCTTTTACCACCTCTTAGTGCCACATTCATACAAGTCAATTTTGGTCCACGTTTTGGTTCTAATTAACCATGTAAGTCACTTTTCACCATATTAGGGTCATTTTGCACCCTATATGAGTCACTTTCCAACATGTATTTATACAATTAACATGTTAACATCATATACATCCGAATTGACATCCTTTTACCACCTCTTGATTCTACTTTCATACAGGTCAATTTTGTTTCAGATTTTGTTTCTAATCAACCATGTAAGTCACTTTTCACCATATTAGAGTCATTTTGCACCTTATAAGAGTCACTTTTCACCATATATACAACAATTAACATGTTAACATCATATACATCCAATTTGAAATCCTTTTACCACCTATTAATGCCACTTTCATACAAGTTAATTTTATTCCACATTTTGGCTCTAATCAACCATATAAAGTCACTTTTCACCATATTAGAGTCACTTTGCACCCTATAAGAGTCACTTTCCCCATATATTGATACAATTAACATGTTAACATCATGTATATGCAACTAAACATCCTTTAACCACCTTCTGGTACCCCTTTCCTACGAGTCAATTTTGGGCCACATTTTGGCTCTAATCAATCATGTAAGTGACTTATCACCATATTAGATTCACTTTGCACCTTATAAGAGTCACTTGCCATCATATATTGGTACAATTAACATGGTAACATCATATACATCCAATTAGAAATCCTTTTACCACCTCTTTGTGCCACATTCATAAAAGTCAATTTTGGTCCACATTTTGGTTCTAATAAACCATGTAAGTCACTTTTCACCATATTAGGGTCATTTTGCACCCTATATGTGTCACTTTCCACCATATATTTATACAATTAACATGTTAACATCATATACATCCGAATTGACATCCTTTTACCACCTCTTAATTCCACTTTCATACAGGTCTATTTTGTTCCACATTTTGGTTCTAATCAACCATGTAAGTCACTTTTCACCATATTAGAGTCACTTTGTACCTTATAAGAGTCACTTTTCACCATATATACAACAATTAACATTTTAACATCATATACATCCAATTTGACATCCTTTTACCACCTATTAATGCCACTTTCATACAAGTTAATTTTATTCCACATTTTGGCTCTAATCAACCATATAAGTCACTTTTCACCATATTAGAGTCACTTTGCACCCTATAAGAGTCAGTTTCCCCATATATTAATACAATTAACATGTTAACATCATGTACATGCAATTAAACATCCTTTAACCACCTTTTGGTACTCCTTTCCTACAAGTCAATTTTGGGCCACATTTTGGCTCTAATCAATCATGTAAGTGACTTATCACCGTATTAGAGTCACTTTGCACCTTATAAGAGTCACTTGCCATCATATATTGGTACAATTAAAATATTAACATCATATACGTCCAATTAGAAATCCTTTTACCACCTCTTAGTGCCACATTCATACAAGTCAATTTTGGTCCACGTTTTGGTTCTAATTAACCATGTAAGTCACTTTTCACCATATTAGGGTCATTTTGCACCCTATATGAGTCACTTTCCAACATGTATTTATACAATTAACATGTTAACATCATATACATCCGAATTGACATCCTTTTACCACCTCTTAATTCCACTTTCATACAGGTCAATTTTGTTTCAGATTTTGTTTCTAATCAACCATGTAAGTCACTTTTCACCATATTAGAGTCACTTTGCACCTTATAAGAGTCACTTTTCACCATATATACAACAATTAACATGTTAACATCATATACATCCAATTTGAAATCCTTTTACCACCTATTAATGCCACTTTCATACAAGTTAATTTTTTCCACATTTTGGCTCTAATCAACCATGTAAAGTCACTTTTCACGATATTAGAGTCACTTTGCACTCTATAAGAGTCACTTTCCCCATATATTGATACAATTAACATGTTAACATCATGTATATGCAATTAAACATCCTTTAACCACCTTTTGGTACCCCTTTCCTACGAGTCAATTTTGGGCCACATTTTGGCTCTAATCAATCATGTAAGTGACTTATCACCATATTAGATTCACTTTGCACCTTATAAGAGTCACTTGCCATCATATATTGGTACAATTAACATGTTAACATCATATACATCCAATTAGAAATCCTTTTACCACCTCTTTGTGCCACATTCATACAAGTCAATTTTGGTCCACATTTTGGTTCTAATAAACCATGTAAGTCACTTTTCACCATATTAGGGTGATTTTGCACCCTATATGTGTCACTTTCCACCATATATTTATACAATTAACATGTTAACATCATATACATCCGAATTGACATCCTTTTACCACCTCTTAATTCCATTTTCATACAGGTCAATTTTGTTCCATATTTTGGTTCTAATCAAACATGTAAGTCACTTTTCACCATATTAGAGTCACTTTGCACCTTATAAGAGTCACTTTCCATCATTTATACAACAATTAACATGTTAACATCATATACATCCAATTTCACATCCTCTTACCACCTATTAAAGCCACTTTCCTACAAGTTAATTTTGTACCACATTTTGGCTCTAATCAACCATGTAAGTCACTTTTCACCATATTAGAGTCACTTTGCAGCCTATAAGAGTCACTTTCCACCATATATACAACAATTAACATCTTAACATCATATACATCCAATTTGACATCCTTTTACCACCTATTAATGCCACTTTCATAAAAGTTAATTTTATTCCACATTTTGGCTCTAATCAACCATATAAGTCACTTTTCACCATATTAGAGTCACTTTGCACCCTATAAGAGTCACTTTCCCCATATATTGATACAATTGACATGTTAACTTCATGTACATGCAATTAAACATCCTTTAACCACCTTTTGGTACCCCTTTCCTACAAGTAAATTTTGGGCCTCATTTTAGCTCTAATCAATGATGTAAGTGACTTATCACCATATTAGAGTCACTTTTCACCTTAAAAGAGTCACTTGCCATCATATATTGGTACAATTAACATGTTAACATCATATACATCCAATTAGAAATCCTTTTACCACCTCTTTGTGCCACATTCATACAAGTCAATTTTGGTCCACATTTTGGTTCTAATAAACCATGTAAGTCACTTTTCACCATATTAGGGTCATTTTGCACCCTATATGTGTCACTTTCCACTATATATTTATACAATTAACATGTTAACATCATATACATTCGAATTGACATCCTTTTACCACCTCTTGATTCCACTTTCATACAGGTCTATTTTGTTCCACATTTTGGTTCTAATCAACCATGTAAGTCACTTTTCACCATATTAGAGTCACTTTGCACCTTATAAGAGTCACTTTTCACCATATATACAACAATTAACATGTTAAAATCATATACATCCAATTTGACATCCTTTTACCACCTATTAATGCCACTTTCATACAAGTTAAGTTTATTCCACATTTTGGCTCTAATCAACCATATAAGTCACTTTTCACCATATTAGAGTCACTTTGCACCCTATAAGAGTCACTTTCCCCATATATTAATACAATTAACATGTTAACATCATGTACATGCAATTAAACATCCTTTAACCACCTTTTGGTACTCCTTTCCTACAAGTCAATTTTGGGCCACATTTTGGCTCTAATCAATCATGTAAGTGACTTATCACCATATTAGAGTCACTTTGCACCTTATAAGAGTCACTTGCCATCATATATTGGTACAATTAACATATTAACATCATATACATCCAATTAGAAATCCTTTTACCACCTCTTAGTGCCACATTCATACAAGTCAATTTTGGTCCACGTTTTGGTTCTAATTAACCATGTAAGTCACTTTTCACCATATTAGGGTCATTTTACACCCTATATGAGTCACTTTCCAACATGTATTTATACAATTAACATGTTAACATCATATACATCCGAATTGACATCCTTTTACCACCTCTTAATTCCACTTTCATACAGGTCAATTTTGTTCCACATTTTGGTTCTAATCAAACATGTAAGTCACTTTTCACCATATTAGAGTCACTTTGCACCTTATAAGAGTCACTTTCCACCATTTATAGAACAATTACCATGTTAACATCATATACATCCAATTTCACATTTTGGCTCTTTCATACAAGTTATACAAGTTAATTTTGTACCACATTTTGGCTCTAATCAACCATGTAAGTCACTTTTCACCATATTAGAGTCACTTTGCAGCCTATAAGAGTCACTTTCCACCATATATACAACAATTAACATGTTAACATCATATACATCCAATTTGACATCCTTTTACCACCTATTAATGCCACTTTCATAAAATTTAATATTATTCCACATTTTGGCTCTAATCAACCATATAAGTCACTTTTCACCATATTAGAGTCACTTTGCACCCTATAAGAGTCACTTTCCCCATATATTGATACAATTGACATGTTAACTTCATGTACATGCAATTAAACATCCTTTAACCACCTTTTGGTACCTCTTTCCAACAAGTAAATTTTGGGCCACATTTTGGCTCTAATCAATGATGTAAGTGACTTATCACCATATTAGAGTCACTTTTCACCTTAAAAGAGTCACTTGCCATCATATATTCGTACAATTAACATGTTAACATCATATACATCCAATTAGAAGTCCTTTTACCACCTCTTTGTGCCACATTCATACAAGTCAATTTTGGTCCACATTTTGGTTCTAATAAACCATGTAAGTCACTTTTCACCATATTAGGGTCATTTTGCACCCTATATGTGTCACTTTCCACCATATATTTATACAATTAACATGTTAACATCATATACATCCGAATTGACATCCTTTTACCACCTCTTAATTCCAGTTTCATACAGGTCTATTTTGTTCCACATTTTGGTTCTAATCAAACATTTAAGTCACTTTTCACCATATTAGAGTCAATTTGCACCTTATAAGAGTCACTTTCTACCATATTTACAACAATTAACATGTTAACATCATATACATCCAATTTCACATCCTCTTACCACCTATTAAAGCCACTTTCATACAAGTTAATTTTGTACCACATTTTGGCTCTAATCAACCATGTAAGTCACTTTTCACCATATTAGAGTCACTTTGCAGTCTATAAGAGTCACTTTCCACCATATATACAACAATTAACATGTTAACATCATATACATCCAATTTGACAACCTTTTACCACCTATTAATGCCACTTTCATAAAAGTTAATTTTATTCCACATTTTGGCTTTAATCAACCATATAAGTCACTTTTCACCATATTAGAGTCACTTTGCACCCTATAAGAGTCACTTTCCCCATATATTAATACAATTAACATGTTAACATCATATACATGTAATTAAACATCCTTTAACCACTTTTTGGTACTCCATTCCTACAAGTCAATTTTGGGCCACATTTTGGCTCTAATCAATCATGTAAGTGACTTATCACCATATTAGAGTCACTTTGCACCTTATAAGAGTCACTTATCATCATATATTGGTACAATTAACATATTAACATCATATACGTCCAATTAGAAATCCTTTTACCACCTCTTAGTGCCACATTCATACAAGTCAATTTTGGTCCACGTTTTGGTTCTCATTAACCATGTAAGTCACTTTTCACCATATTAGGGTCATTTTGCACCATATATGAGTCACTTTCCACCATGTATTTATACATTTAACATGTTAACATCATATACATCCGAATTGATATCCTTTTACCACTTCTTGATTCCACTTTCATACAGGTCAATTTTGTTTCAGATTTTGTTTCTAATCAACCATGTAAGTCACTTTTCACCATATTAGAGTCACTTTGCACCTTATAAGAGTCACTTTTCACCATATATACAACAATTAACATGTTAACATCATATACATCCAATTTGACATCCTTTTACCACCTATTAATGCCACTTTCATACAAGTTAATTTTATTCCACATTTTGGCTCTAATCAACCTTGTAAAGTCACTTTTCACCATATTAGAGTCACTTTCCCCATATATTGATACAATTAACATGTTAACATCATGTATATGCAATTAAACATCCTTTAACCACCTTTTGGTACCCCTTTCCTACAAGTCAATTTTGGGCCACATTTTGGCTCTAATCAATCATATAAGTGACTTATCACCATATTAGATTCACTTTGCACCTTATAAGAGTCACTTGCCATCATATATTGGTACAATTAACATGTTACCATCATATACATCCGATTAGAAATCCTTTTATCACCTCTTAGTGCCACATTCATACAAGTCAATTTTGGTCCACATTTTGGTTCTAATTAACCATGTAAGTCACTTTTCACCATATTAGGGTTATTTTGCACCCTATACAAGTCACTTTCCACCATATATTTATACAATTAACATGTTAACATCATATACATCCGAATTGACATCCTTTTACCACCTCTTAATTCCACTTTCATACAGGTCAATTTTGTTCCACATTTTGGTTCTAATAAACCATGTAAGTCACTTTTCAACATATTAGAGTCACTTTGCACCCTATAAGAGTGACTTTCCTCCATATATATACAACAATTAACATGTTTACATCATATACATCCAATTTGACATCCTTTTGCTACCTATTAATGCCACTTTCATACAAGTTAATTTATTCCACATTTTGGCTCTAATCAACCATATAAGTCAATTTTCACCATATTAAAGTCACTTTGCACCCTATAAGAGTCACTTTCCACCATATATACAACAATTAACATGTTAACATCATATACATCCAATTTGACATCCTTTTACCACCTATTAATGCCACTTTCATACAAGTTAATTTTATTCCACATTTTGGCTCTAATCAACCATATAAGTCACTTTTCACCATATTAGAGTCACTTTGCACCCTATAATATATTAATACAATTAACATGTTAACATCATGTACATGCAATTAAACATCCTTTAACCACCTTTTGGTACTCCTTTCCTACAAGTCAATTTTGGTCCACATTTTGGTTCTAATTAACCATGTAAGTCACTTTTCACCATATTAGGGTCATTTTGCACCCTATACAAGTCACTTTCCACCATATATTTATACAATTAACATGTTAACATCATATACATCCGAATTGACATCCTTTTACCACCTCTTAATTCCACTTTCATACAGGTCAATTTTGTTCCACATTTTGGTTCTAATAAACCATGTAAGTCACTTTTCAACATATTAGAGTCACTTTGCACCCTATAAGAGCGACTTTCCACCATATATATACAACAATTAACATGTTTACATCATATACATCCAATTTGACATCCTTTTGCTACCTATTAATGCCACTTTCATACAAGTTAATTTTATTCCACATTTTGGCTCTAATCAACCATGTAAGTCACTTTTCACCATATTAGAGTCACTTTGCAGCCTATAAGAGTCACTTTCCACCATATATACAACAATTAACATGTTAACATCATATACATCCAATTTGACATCCTTTTACCACCTATTAATGCCACTTTCATACAAGTTAATTTTATTCCACATTCTGGCTCTAATTAACCATATAAGTCACTTTTCACCATATTAGAGTCACTTTGCAGCCTATAAGAGTCACTTTCCACCATATATACAACAATTAACATGTTAACATCATATACATCCAATTTGACATCCTTTTAATACCTATTAATGCCACTTTCATACAAGTTAATTTTATTCCACATTTTGGCTCTAATAAACCATATAAGTCACTTTTCACCATATTAGAGTCACTTTTCACCCTATAAGAGTCACTTTCCCCATATATTGAGACAATTGACATGTTAACATCATGTACATGCAATAAAACATCCTTTAACCACCTTTTGGTACCCCTTTCCTACAAGTAAATTTTGGGCCACATTTTGGCTCTAATCAATCATGTAAGTGACTTATCACCATATTAGATTCACTTTGCACCTTAAAAGAGTCACTTGCCATCATATATTGGTACAATTAACATGTTAACATCATATACATCCAATTAGAAATCCTTTTACCACCTCTTTGTGCCACATTCATACAAGTCAATTTTGGTCCACATTTTGGTTCTAATAAACCATGTAAGTCACTTTTCACCATATTAGGGTGATTTTGCACCCTATATGTGTCACTTTCCACCATATATTTATACAATTAACATGTTAACATCATATACATCCGAATTGACATCCTTTTACCACCTCTTAATTCCATTTTCATACAGGTCAATTTTGTTCCATATTTTGGTTCTAATCAAACATGTAAGTCACTTTTCACCATATTAGAGTCACTTTGCACCTTATAAGAGTCACTTTCCATCATTTATACAACAATTAACATGTTAACATCATATACATCCAATTTCACATCCTCTTACCACCTATTAAAGCCACTTTCCTACAAGTTAATTTTGTACCACATTTTGGCTCTAATCAACCATGTAAGTCACTTTTCACCATATTAGAGTCACTTTGCAGCCTATAAGAGTCACTTTCCACCATATATACAACAATTAACATCTTAACATCATATACATCCAATTTGACATCCTTTTACCACCTATTAATGCCACTTTCATAAAAGTTAATTTTATTCCACATTTTGGCTCTAATCAACCATATAAGTCACTTTTCACCATATTAGAGTCACTTTGCACCCTATAAGAGTCACTTTCCCCATATATTGATACAATTGACATGTTAACTTCATGTACATGCAATTAAACATCCTTTAACCACCTTTTGGTACCCCTTTCCTACAAGTAAATTTTGGGCCTCATTTTAGCTCTAATCAATGATGTAAGTGACTTATCACCATATTAGAGTCACTTTTCACCTTAAAAGAGTCACTTGCCATCATATATTGGTACAATTAACATGTTAACATCATATACATCCAATTAGAAATCCTTTTACCACCTCTTTGTGCCACATTCATACAAGTCAATTTTGGTCCACATTTTGGTTCTAATAAACCATGTAAGTCACTTTTCACCATATTAGGGTCATTTTGCACCCTATATGTGTCACTTTCCACTATATATTTATACAATTAACATGTTAACATCATATACATTCGAATTGACATCCTTTTACCACCTCTTGATTCCACTTTCATACAGGTCTATTTTGTTCCACATTTTGGTTCTAATCAACCATGTAAGTCACTTTTCACCATATTAGAGTCACTTTGCACCTTATAAGAGTCACTTTTCACCATATATACAACAATTAACATGTTAAAATCATATACATCCAATTTGACATCCTTTTACCACCTATTAATGCCACTTTCATACAAGTTAAGTTTATTCCACATTTTGGCTCTAATCAACCATATAAGTCACTTTTCACCATATTAGAGTCACTTTGCACCCTATAAGAGTCACTTTCCCCATATATTAATACAATTAACATGTTAACATCATGTACATGCAATTAAACATCCTTTAACCACCTTTTGGTACTCCTTTCCTACAAGTCAATTTTGGGCCACATTTTGGCTCTAATCAATCATGTAAGTGACTTATCACCATATTAGAGTCACTTTGCACCTTATAAGAGTCACTTGCCATCATATATTGGTACAATTAACATATTAACATCATATACATCCAATTAGAAATCCTTTTACCACCTCTTAGTGCCACATTCATACAAGTCAATTTTGGTCCACGTTTTGGTTCTAATTAACCATGTAAGTCACTTTTCACCATATTAGGGTCATTTTACACCCTATATGAGTCACTTTCCAACATGTATTTATACAATTAACATGTTAACATCATATACATCCGAATTGACATCCTTTTACCACCTCTTAATTCCACTTTCATACAGGTCAATTTTGTTCCACATTTTGGTTCTAATCAAACATGTAAGTCACTTTTCACCATATTAGAGTCACTTTGCACCTTATAAGAGTCACTTTCCACCATTTATAGAACAATTACCATGTTAACATCATATACATCCAATTTCACATTTTGGCTCTTTCATACAAGTTATACAAGTTAATTTTGTACCACATTTTGGCTCTAATCAACCATGTAAGTCACTTTTCACCATATTAGAGTCACTTTGCAGCCTATAAGAGTCACTTTCCACCATATATACAACAATTAACATGTTAACATCATATACATCCAATTTGACATCCTTTTACCACCTATTAATGCCACTTTCATAAAATTTAATATTATTCCACATTTTGGCTCTAATCAACCATATAAGTCACTTTTCACCATATTAGAGTCACTTTGCACCCTATAAGAGTCACTTTCCCCATATATTGATACAATTGACATGTTAACTTCATGTACATGCAATTAAACATCCTTTAACCACCTTTTGGTACCTCTTTCCAACAAGTAAATTTTGGGCCACATTTTGGCTCTAATCAATGATGTAAGTGACTTATCACCATATTAGAGTCACTTTTCACCTTAAAAGAGTCACTTGCCATCATATATTCGTACAATTAACATGTTAACATCATATACATCCAATTAGAAGTCCTTTTACCACCTCTTTGTGCCACATTCATACAAGTCAATTTTGGTCCACATTTTGGTTCTAATAAACCATATAAGTCACTTTTCACCATATTAGGGTCATTTTGCACCCTATATGTGTCACTTTCCACCATATATTTATACAATTAACATGTTAACATCATATACATCCGAATTGACATCCTTTTACCACCTCTTAATTCCAGTTTCATACAGGTCTATTTTGTTCCACATTTTGGTTCTAATCAAACATTTAAGTCACTTTTCACCATATTAGAGTCAATTTGCACCTTATAAGAGTCACTTTCTACCATATTTACAACAATTAACATGTTAACATCATATACATCCAATTTCACATCCTCTTACCACCTATTAAAGCCACTTTCATACAAGTTAATTTTGTACCACATTTTGGCTCTAATCAACCATGTAAGTCACTTTTCACCATATTAGAGTCACTTTGCAGTCTATAAGAGTCACTTTCCACCATATATACAACAATTAACATGTTAACATCATATACATCCAATTTGACAACCTTTTACCACCTATTAATGCCACTTTCATAAAAGTTAATTTTATTCCACATTTTGGCTTTAATCAACCATATAAGTCACTTTTCACCATATTAGAGTCACTTTGCACCCTATAAGAGTCACTTTCCCCATATATTAATACAATTAACATGTTAACATCATATACATGTAATTAAACATCCTTTAACCACTTTTTGGTACTCCATTCCTACAAGTCAATTTTGGGCCACATTTTGGCTCTAATCAATCATGTAAGTGACTTATCACCATATTAGAGTCACTTTGCACCTTATAAGAGTCACTTATCATCATATATTGGTACAATTAACATATTAACATCATATACGTCCAATTAGAAATCCTTTTACCACCTCTTAGTGCCACATTCATACAAGTCAATTTTGGTCCACGTTTTGGTTCTCATTAACCATGTAAGTCACTTTTCACCATATTAGGGTCATTTTGCACCATATATGAGTCACTTTCCACCATGTATTTATACATTTAACATGTTAACATCATATACATCCGAATTGATATCCTTTTACCACTTCTTGATTCCACTTTCATACAGGTCAATTTTGTTTCAGATTTTGTTTCTAATCAACCATGTAAGTCACTTTTCACCATATTAGAGTCACTTTGCACCTTATAAGAGTCACTTTTCACCATATATACAACAATTAACATGTTAACATCATATACATCCAATTTGACATCCTTTTACCACCTATTAATGCCACTTTCATACAAGTTAATTTTATTCCACATTTTGGCTCTAATCAACCTTGTAAAGTCACTTTTCACCATATTAGAGTCACTTTCCCCATATATTGATACAATTAACATGTTAACATCATGTATATGCAATTAAACATCCTTTAACCACCTTTTGGTACCCCTTTCCTACAAGTCAATTTTGGGCCACATTTTGGCTCTAATCAATCATATAAGTGACTTATCACCATATTAGATTCACTTTGCACCTTATAAGAGTCACTTGCCATCATATATTGGTACAATTAACATGTTACCATCATATACATCCGATTAGAAATCCTTTTATCACCTCTTAGTGCCACATTCATACAAGTCAATTTTGGTCCACATTTTGGTTCTAATTAACCATGTAAGTCACTTTTCACCATATTAGGGTTATTTTGCACCCTATACAAGTCACTTTCCACCATATATTTATACAATTAACATGTTAACATCATATACATCCGAATTGACATCCTTTTACCACCTCTTAATTCCACTTTCATACAGGTCAATTTTGTTCCACATTTTGGTTCTAATAAACCATGTAAGTCACTTTTCAACATATTAGAGTCACTTTGCACCCTATAAGAGTGACTTTCCTCCATATATATACAACAATTAACATGTTTACATCATATACATCCAATTTGACATCCTTTTGCTACCTATTAATGCCACTTTCATACAAGTTAATTTATTCCACATTTTGGCTCTAATCAACCATATAAGTCAATTTTCACCATATTAAAGTCACTTTGCACCCTATAAGAGTCACTTTCCACCATATATACAACAATTAACATGTTAACATCATATACATCCAATTTGACATCCTTTTACCACCTATTAATGCCACTTTCATACAAGTTAATTTTATTCCACATTTTGGCTCTAATCAACCATATAAGTCACTTTTCACCATATTAGAGTCACTTTGCACCCTATAATATATTAATACAATTAACATGTTAACATCATGTACATGCAATTAAACATCCTTTAACCACCTTTTGGTACTCCTTTCCTACAAGTCAATTTTGGTCCACATTTTGGTTCTAATTAACCATGTAAGTCACTTTTCACCATATTAGGGTCATTTTGCACCCTATACAAGTCACTTTCCACCATATATTTATACAATTAACATGTTAACATCATATACATCCGAATTGACATCCTTTTACCACCTCTTAATTCCACTTTCATACAGGTCAATTTTGTTCCACATTTTGGTTCTAATAAACCATGTAAGTCACTTTTCAACATATTAGAGTCACTTTGCACCCTATAAGAGCGACTTTCCACCATATATATACAACAATTAACATGTTTACATCATATACATCCAATTTGACATCCTTTTGCTACCTATTAATGCCACTTTCATACAAGTTAATTTTATTCCACATTTTGGCTCTAATCAACCATGTAAGTCACTTTTCACCATATTAGAGTCACTTTGCAGCCTATAAGAGTCACTTTCCACCATATATACAACAATTAACATGTTAACATCATATACATCCAATTTGACATCCTTTTACCACCTATTAATGCCACTTTCATACAAGTTAATTTTATTCCACATTCTGGCTCTAATTAACCATATAAGTCACTTTTCACCATATTAGAGTCACTTTGCAGCCTATAAGAGTCACTTTCCACCATATATACAACAATTAACATGTTAACATCATATACATCCAATTTGACATCCTTTTAATACCTATTAATGCCACTTTCATACAAGTTAATTTTATTCCACATTTTGGCTCTAATAAACCATATAAGTCACTTTTCACCATATTAGAGTCACTTTTCACCCTATAAGAGTCACTTTCCCCATATATTGAGACAATTGACATGTTAACATCATGTACATGCAATAAAACATCCTTTAACCACCTTTTGGTACCCCTTTCCTACAAGTAAATTTTGGGCCACATTTTGGCTCTAATCAATCATGTAAGTGACTTATCACCATATTAGAGTCACTTTGCACCTTAAAAGAGTCACTTGCCATCATATATTGGTATAATTAACATGTTAATATCATATACATCCAACTAGAAATCCTTTTACCACCTCTTAGTGCCACATTTATACAAGTCAATTTTGGTCTATATTTTGGTTCTAATAAACCCTGTAAGTCACTTTTCACCATATTAGGGTCATTTTGCACCCTATATGAGTCACTTTCCACCATATATTTATACAATTAACATGTTAACATCATATACATCCGAATTGACATCCTTTTACCACCTCTTAATTCCACGTTCATACAGGTCAATTTTGTTCCACATTTTGGTTTTAATCAAACATGTATGTCACTTTTCACCATATTAGAGTCACTTTGCACCTTATAAGAGTCACTTTCCACCATATATACAACAATTAACATGTTAACATCATATACATCCAATTTTACATCCTCTTACCACCTATTAAAGCCACTTTCATACAAGTTAATTTTGTACCACATTTTGGCTCTAATCAACCATGTAAGTCACTTTTCACCATATTAGAGTCACTTTGCACCCTATAAGAGTCACTTTCCACCATATATACAACAATTAACATGTTAACATCATATACATCCAATTTGACATCCTTTTACCCCCTATTAATGCCACTTTCATACAAGTTAATTTTGTACCACATTTTGGCTCTAATCAACCATATAAGTCACTTTTCACCATATTAGAGTCACTTTGCACCCTATAATATATTAATACAATTAACATGTTAACATCATGTACATCCAATTAAACATCCTTTAACCACCTTTTGGTATTCCTTTCCTACAAGTCAATTTTGGGCCACATTTTGGCTCTAATCAATCATGTAAGTGACTTATCACCATATTAGAGTCACCTTGCACCTTATAAGAGTCACTTGCCATCATATATTGGTACAATTAACATGTTAACATCGCATACGTCCAATTAGAAATCCTTTTACCACCTCTTAGTGCCACATTCATACAAGTCAATTTTGGTCCACATTTTGGTTCTAATTAACCATGTAAGTCACTTTTCACAATATTAGGGTCATTTTGCACCCTATATGAGTCACTTTCCACCATGTATTTATACAATTAACATGTTAACATCATATACAGCCGAATTGACATCCTTTTACCACCTCTTGATTCCACTTTCATACAGGTCAAATTTGTTTGAGATTTTGTTTCTTATCAACCATGTAAGTCACTTTTCACCATATTAGAGTCACTTTGCACCTTATAAGAGTCACTTTCCACCATATATACAACAATTAACAAGTTAACATCATATACATCCAATTTCACATCCTTTTACCACCTATTAATGCAACTTTCATACAAGTTAATTTTGTACCACATTTTGGCTCTAATCAACCATGTAAGTCACTTTTCACCATATTAGAGTCATTTTGCACCCTATAAGAGTCACTTGCCACCATATATTGATACAATTAACATGTTAACATCATGTACATGAATTAGACATCCTTTAACCACCTCTTGGTACTCCTTTCCTAAAATCAATTTTGACCAACATTTTGGCTCTAATCAATCATGTATGTGACTTCTCACCATATTATAGTTACTTTGCACCTTATAAGAGTCACTTGCCATCATATATTGGTACAATTAATATGTTAACATCATGTACATGCAATTTGAAATCCTTTTACCACCTCTTAGTGCCACATTCATACAAGTCAATTTTGGTCCACATTCTGGTTCTAATTAACCATGTAAGTCACTTTTCACCATATTAGAGTCATTTTGCACCCTATATGAGTCACTTTTCACAATCTATATGTATAATTACCATGTTAACATCATATACATCCAATTTGACATCCTTTTACTACCTATTAGTTCCACTTTCATACAGGTCAATTTTGTTCCACATTTTGGTTCTAATCAATCATGTAAGTCACTTTTCACCATATATACAACAATTAACATGTTAACATCATTTACATCCAATTTGACATCCTTTTACCACCTATTAATGCCACTTTCATACAAGTTAATTTTATTCCACATTTTCTCTCTAATCAACCATGTAAAGTCACTTTTCACCATATTAGAGTAACTTTGCACCCTATAAGAGTCACTTTCCCCATATATTGATACAATTAACATGTTAACATCATGTATATGCAATTAAACATCCTTTTACCACCTTTTGGTACCCCTTTCCTACGAGTCAATTTTGGGCCACATTTTGGCTCTAATCGATCATGTAGTGACTTATCACCATATTAGAGTCACTTTGCACCTTATAAGAGTCACTTGCCATCATATATTGGTACAATAAACATGTTACCATCATATACATCCAATTAGAAATCCTTTTACCACCTCTTAGTGCCACATTCATACAAGTCAATTTTGGTCCACATTTTGGTTCTAATTAACCATGTAAGTCACTTTTCACCATATTAGGGTCATTTTGCACCCTATACGAGTCACTTTCCACCATATATCTATACAAATAACATGTTAACATCATATAAATCCGAATTGACATCCTTTTACCACCTTTTAATTCCACTTTCATACAGGTCAATTTTGTTCCATATTTTGGTTCTAATAAACCATGTAAGTCACTTTTCACCATATTAGAGTCACTTTGCACCCTATAAGAGTCACTTTCCACCATATATACAACAATTAACATGTTAACACCATATACATCCAATTTGACATCCTTTTACTACCTATTAATGCCACTTTCATACAAGTTAATTTTATTCCACATTTTGACTCTAATCAACCATGTAAGTCACTTTTCACCATATTAGAGTCACTTTGCACCCTATAAGAGTCACTTTCCACCATATATATAAAATTAACATGTTAACATCATATATATCCAATCTAACATCCTTTTACCACCTATTAATGCCACTTTCATACAAGTTAATTTTATTCCACATTTTGGCTCTAATCAACCATATAAGTCACTTTTCACCATGTTAGAGTCATTTTGCACCCTATAATATATTAATACAATTAACATGTTAACATCATATACATGCAATTAAACATCCTTTAACCACCTTTTGGTACCCCTTTCCTACGAGTCAATTTTGGGCCACATTTTGGCTCTAATCAATCATGTAGTGACTTATCACCATATTAGAGTCACTTTGCACCTTATAAGAGTCACTTGCCATCATATATTGGTACAATTAACATGTTACCATCATATACATCCAATTAGAAATCCTTTTACCACCTCTTAGTGCCACATTCATACAAGTCAATTTTGGTCCACAATTTGGTTCTAATTAACCATGTAAGTCACTTTTCACCATATTAGGGTCATTTTGCACCCTATATGAGTCACTTTCCACCATATATTTATACAATTAATATGTTAACATCATATACATCCGAATTGATATCCTATTACCACCTCTTAATTTCACTTTCATACAGGTCAATTTTGTTCCACATTTTCGTTCTAATAAACCATGTAAGTCACATTTCACCATATTAGGGTCATTTTGCACCCTATATAAGTCACTTTCCACCATGTATTTATACAATTAACATGTTAACATCATATACAGCCGAATTGACATCCTTTTACCACCTCTTGATTCCACTTTCATACAGGTCAAATTTGTTTCAGATTTTGTTTCTAATCAACCATGTAAGTCACTTTTCACCATATTAGAGTCACTTTGCACCTTATAAGAGTCACTTTCCACCATATATACAATAATTAACAAGTTAACATCATATACATCCAATTTCACATCCTTTTACCACCTATTAATGCCACTTTCATACAAGTTAATTTTGTACCACATTTTGGCTCTAATCAACCTTGTAAGTCACTTTTCACCATATTAGAGTCACTTTGCACCCTATAAGAGTCACTTGCCACCATATATTGATACAATTAACATGTTAACATCATGTACATGCAATTAGACATCCTTTAACCACCTCTCGGTACTCCTTTCCTAAAATCAATTTTGACCAACATTTTGGCTCTAATCAATCATGTATGTGACTTCTCACCATATTACAGTTACTTTGCACTTTATAAGAGTCACTTGCCATCATATATTGGTACAATTAATATGTTAACATCATGTACATGCAATTTGAAATCCTTTTACCACCTCTTAGTGCCACATTCATACAAGTCAATTTTGGTCCACATTCTGGTTCTAATTAACCATGTAAGTGACTTTTCACCATATTAGAGTCATTTTGCACCCTATATGAGTCACTTTTCACAATCTATATGTATAATTACCATGTTAACATCATATACATCCAATTTGACATCCTTTTACTACCTATTAGTTCCACTTTCATACAGGTCAATTTTGTTCCACATTTTGGTTCTAATCAACCATGTAAGTCACTTTTCACCATATATACAACAATTAACATGTTAACATCATTTACATCCAATTTGACATCCTTTTACCACCTATTAATGCCACTTTCATACAAGTTAATTTTATTCCACATTTTCTCTCTAATCAACCATGTAAAGTCACTTTTCACCATATTAGATTAACTTTGCACCCTATAAGAGTCACTTTCCCCATATATTGATACAATTAACATGTTAACATCATGTATATGCAATTAAACATCCTTTTACCACCTTTTGGTACCCCTTTCCTACGAGTCAATTTTGGGCCACATTTTGGCTCTAATCAATCATGTAGTGACTTATCACCATATTAGAGTCACTTTGCACCTTATAAGAGTCACTTGCCATCATATATTGGTACAATAAACATGTTACCATCATATACATCCAATTAGAGATCCTTTTACCACCTCTTAGTGCCACATTCATACAAGTCAATTTTGATCCACATTTTGGTTCTAATTAACCATGTAAGTAACTTTTCACCATATTAGGGTCATTTTGCACCCTATACGAGTCACTTTCCACCATATATTTATACAAATAACATGTTAACATCATATAAATCCGAATTGACATCCTTTTACCACCTTTTAATTCCACTTTCATACAGGTCAATTTTATTCCACATTTTGGCTCTAATCAACCATGTAAGTCATTTTTCACCATATTAGAGTCATTTTGCAACCTATAAGAGTCACTTGCCACCATATATTGATACAATTAACATGTTAACATCATGTACATGCAATTAGACATCCTTTAACCACCTCTTTGTACCCCTTTCCTACAAGTCAACTTTGACCAACATTTTGCCTCTAATCAATCATGTAAGTGACTTCTCACCATATTAGAGTTACTTTACACCTTATAAGAGTCACTTTCCATCATATATTGGTACAATTAATATGTTAACATCATGTACATGCAATTTGAAATCCTTTTACCACCTCTTAGTGCCACATTCCTACAAGTCAATTTTGGTGCACATTCTGGTTCTAATTAACCATGTAAGTCACTTTTCACCATATTAGAGTCATTTTGCACCCTATATGAGTCACTTTTCACAATCTATATGTATAATTACCATGTTAACATCATATACATCCAATTTGACATCCTTTTACTACCTATTAGTTCCACTTTCATACAGGTCAATTTTGTTCCACATTTTGGTTCTAATCAACCATGTAAGTCACTTTTCACCATATATACAACAATTAACATGTTAACATCATTTACATCCAATTTGACATCCTTTTACCACCTATTAATGCCACTTTCATACAAGTTAATTTTATTCCACATTTTCTCTCTAATCAACCATGTAAATTCACTTTTCACCATATTAGAGTAACTTTGCACCCTATAAGAGTCACTTTCCCCATATATTGATACAATTAACATGTTAACATCATGTATATGCAATTAAACATCCTTTTACCACCTTTTGGTACCCCTTTCCTACGAGTCAATTTTGGGCCACATTTTGGCTCTAATCAATCATGTAGTGACTTATCACCATATTAGAGTCACTTTGCACCTTATAAGAGTCACTTGCCATCATATATTGGTACAATTAACATGTTACCATCATATACATCCAATTAGAAATCCTTTTACCACCTCTTAGTGCCACATTCATACAAGTCAATTTTGGTCCACAATTTGGTTCTAATTAACCATGTAAGTCACTTTTCACCATATTAGGGTCATTTTGCACCCTATATGAGTCACTTTCCACCATATATTTATACAATTAATATGTTAACATCATATACATCCGAATTTATATCCTATTACCACCTCTTAATTCCACTTTCATACAGGTCAATTTTGTTCCACATTTTGGTTATAATAAACCATGTAAGTCACATTTCACCATATTAGGGTCATTTTGCACCCTATATAAGTCACTTTCCACCATGTATTTATACAATTAACATGTCAACATCATATACAGCCGAATTGACATCCTTTTACCACCTCTTGATTCCACTTTCATACAGGTCAAATTTGTTTCAGATTTTGTTTCTAATCAACCATGTAAGTCACTTTTCACCATATTAGAGTCACTTTGCACCTTATAAGAGTCACTTTCCACCATATATACAACAATTAACAAGTTAACATCATATACATCCAATTTCACATCCTTTTACCACCTATTAATGCCACTTTCATACAAGTTAATTTTGTACCACATTTTGGCTCTAATCAACCTTGTAAGTCACTTTTCACCATATTAGAGTCACTTTGCACCCTATAAGAGTCACTTGCCACCATATATTGATACAATTAACATGTTAACATCATGTACATGCAATTAGACATCCTTTAACCACCTCTTAGTACTGCTTTCCTAAAATCAATTTTGACCAACATTTTGGCTCTAATCAATCATGTATGTGACTTCTCACCATATTACAGTTACTTTGCACCTTATAAGAGTCACTTGCCATCATATATTGGTACAATTAATATGTTAACATCATGTACATGCAATTTGAAATCCTTTTACCACCTCTTAGTGCCACATTCATACAAGTCAATTTTGGTCCACATTCTGGTTCTAATTAACCATGTAAGTCACTTTTCACCATATTAGAGTCATTTTGCACCCTATATGAGTCACTTTTCACAATCTATATGTATAATTACCATGTTAACATCATATACATCCAATTTGACATCCTTTTACTACCTATTAGTTCCACTTTCATACAGGTCAATTTTGTTCCACATTTTGGTTCTAATCAACCATGTAAGTCACTTTTCACCATATATACAACAATTAACATGTTAACATCATTTACATCCAATTTGACATCCTTTTACCACCTATTAATGCCACTTTCATACAAGTTAATTTTATTCCACATTTTATCTCTAATCAACCATGTAAAGTCACTTTTCACCATATTAGAGTAACTTTGCACCCTATAAGAGTCACTTTCCCCATATATTGATACAATTAACATGTTAACATCATGTATATGCAATTAAACATCCTTTTACCACCTTTTGGTACCCCTTTCCTACGAGTCAATTTTGGGCCACATTTTGGCTCTAATCAATCATGTAGTGACTTATCACCATATTTGAGTCACTTTGCACCTTATAAGAGTCACTTGCCATCATATATTGGTACAATAAACATGTTACCATCATATACATCCAATTAGAGATCCTTTTACCACCTCTTAGTGCCACATTCATACAAGTCAATTTTGGTCTATATTTTGGTTCTAATAAACCCTGTAAGTCACTTTTCACCATATTAGGGTCATTTTGCACCCTATATGAGTCACTTTCCACCATATATTTATACAATTAACATGTTAACATCATATACATCCGAATTGACATCCTTTTACCACCTCTTAATTCCACTTTCATACAGGTCAATTTTGTTCCACATTTTGGTTTTAATCAAACATGTATGTCACTTTTCACCATATTAGAGTCACTTTGCACCTTATAAGAGTCACTTTCCACCATATATACAACAATTAACATGTTAACATCATATACATCCAATTTTACATCCTCTTACCACCTATTAAAGCCACTTTCATACAAGTTAATTTTGTACCACATTTTGGCTCTAATCAACCATGTAAGTCACTTTTCACCATATTAGAGTCACTTTGCACCCTATAAGAGTCACTTTCCACCATATATACAACAATTAACATGTTAACATCATATACATCCAATTTGACATCCTTTTACCCCCTATTAATGCCACTTTCATACAAGTTAATTTTGTACCACATTTTGGCTCTAATCAACCATATAAGTCACTTTTCACCATATTAGAGTCACTTTGCACCCTATAATATATTAATACAATTAACATGTTAACATCATGTACAGCCAATTAAACATCCTTTAACCACCTTTTGGTATTCCTTTCCTACAAGTCAATTTTGGGCCACATTTTGGCTCTAATCAATCATGTAAGTGACTTATCACCATATTAGAGTCACCTTGCACCTTATAAGAGTCACTTGTCATCATATATTGGTACAATTAACATGTTAACATCGCATACGTCCAATTAGAAATCCTTTTACCACCTCTTAGTGCCACATTCATACAAGTCAATTTTGGTCCACATTTTGGTTCTAATTAACCATGTAAGTCACTTTTCACAATATTAGGGTCATTTTGCACCCTATATGAGTCACTTTCCACCATGTATTTATACAATTAACATGTTAACATCATATACAGCAGAATTGACATCCTTTTACCACCTCTTGATTCCACTTTCATACAGGTCAAATTTGTTTGAGATTTTGTTTCTTATCAACCATGTAAGTCACTTTTCACCATATTAGAGTCACTTTGCACCTTATAAGAGTCACTTTCCACCATATATACAACAATTAACAAGTTAACATCATATACATCCAATTTCACATCCTTTTACCACCTATTAATGCAACTTTCATACAAGTTAATTTTGTACCACATTTTGGCTCTAATCAACCATGTAAGTCACTTTTCACCATATTAGAGTCATTTTGCACCCTATAAGAGTCACTTGCCACCATATATTGATACAATTAACATGTTAACATCATGTACATGAATTAGACATCCTTTAACCACCTCTTGGTACTCCTTTCCTAAAATCAATTTTGACCAACATTTTGGCTCTAATCAATCATGTATGTGACTTCTCACCATATTACAGTTACTTTGCACCTTATAAGAGTCACTTGCCATCATATATTGGTACAATTAATATGTTAACATCATGTACATGCAATTTGAAATCCTTTTACCACCTCTTAGTGCCACATTCATACAAGTCAATTTTGGTCCACATTCTGGTTCTAATTAACCATGTAAGTCACTTTTCACCATATTAGAGTCATTTTGCACCCTATATGAGTCACTTTTCACCATATATACAATAATTAACAAGTTAACATCATATACATCCAATTTCACATCCTTTTACCACCTATTAATGCCACTTTCATACAAGTTAATTTTGTACCACATTTTGGCTCTAATCAACCTTGTAAGTCACTTTTCACCATATTAGAGTCACTTTGCACCCTATAAGAGTCACTTGCCACCATATATTGATACAATTAACATGTTAACATCATGTACATGCAATTAGACATCCTTTAACCACCTCTCGGTACTCCTTTCCTAAAATCAATTTTGACCAACATTTTGGCTCTAATCAATCATGTATGTGACTTCTCACCATATTACAGTTACTTTGCACTTTATAAGAGTCACTTGCCATCATATATTGGTACAATTAATATGTTAACATCATGTACATGCAATTTGAAATCCTTTTACCACCTCTTAGTGCCACATTCATACAAGTCAATTTTGGTCCACATTCTGGTTCTAATTAACCATGTAAGTGACTTTTCACCATATTAGAGTCATTTTGCACCCTATATGAGTCACTTTTCACAATCTATATGTATAATTACCATGTTAACATCATATACATCCAATTTGACATCCTTTTACTACCTATTAGTTCCACTTTCATACAGGTCAATTTTGTTCCACATTTTGGTTCTAATCAACCATGTAAGTCACTTTTCACCATATATACAACAATTAACATGTTAACATCATTTACATCCAATTTGACATCCTTTTACCACCTATTAATGCCACTTTCATACAAGTTAATTTTATTCCACATTTTCTCTCTAATCAACCATGTAAAGTCACTTTTCACCATATTAGATTAACTTTGCACCCTATAAGAGTCACTTTCCCCATATATTGATACAATTAACATGTTAACATCATGTATATGCAATTAAACATCCTTTTACCACCTTTTGGTACCCCTTTCCTACGAGTCAATTTTGGGCCACATTTTGGCTCTAATCAATCATGTAGTGACTTATCACCATATTAGAGTCACTTTGCACCTTATAAGAGTCACTTGCCATCATATATTGGTACAATAAACATGTTACCATCATATACATCCAATTAGAGATCCTTTTACCACCTCTTAGTGCCACATTCATACAAGTCAATTTTGATCCACATTTTGGTTCTAATTAACCATGTAAGTCACTTTTCACCATATTAGGGTCATTTTGCACCCTATACGAGTCACTTTCCACCATATATTTATACAAATAACATGTTAACATCATATAAATCCGAATTGACATCCTTTTACCACCTTTTAATTCCACTTTCATACAGGTCAATTTTATTCCACATTTTGGCTCTAATCAACCATGTAAGTCATTTTTCACCATATTAGAGTCATTTTGCAACCTATAAGAGTCACTTGCCACCATATATTGATACAATTAACATGTTAACATCATGTACATGCAATTAGACATCCTTTAACCACCTCTTTGTACCCCTTTCCTACAAGTCAACTTTGACCAACATTTTGCCTCTAATCAATCATGTAAGTGACTTCTCACCATATTAGAGTTACTTTACACCTTATAAGAGTCACTTTCCATCATATATTGGTACAATTAATATGTTAACATCATGTACATGCAATTTGAAATCCTTTTACCACCTCTTAGTGCCACATTCCTACAAGTCAATTTTGGTGCACATTCTGGTTCTAATTAACCATGTAAGTCACTTTTCACCATATTAGAGTCATTTTGCACCCTATATGAGTCACTTTTCACAATCTATATGTATAATTACCATGTTAACATCATATACATCCAATTTGACATCCTTTTACTACCTATTAGTTCCACTTTCATACAGGTCAATTTTGTTCCACATTTTGGTTCTAATCAACCATGTAAGTCACTTTTCACCATATATACAACAATTAACATGTTAACATCATTTACATCCAATTTGACATCCTTTTACCACCTATTAATGCCACTTTCATACAAGTTAATTTTATTCCACATTTTCTCTCTAATCAACCATGTAAATTCACTTTTCACCATATTAGAGTAACTTTGCACCCTATAAGAGTCACTTTCCCCATATATTGATACAATTAACATGTTAACATCATGTATATGCAATTAAACATCCTTTTACCACCTTTTGGTACCCCTTTCCTACGAGTCAATTTTGGGCCACATTTTGGCTCTAATCAATCATGTAGTGACTTATCACCATATTAGAGTCACTTTGCACCTTATAAGAGTCACTTGCCATCATATATTGGTACAATTAACATGTTACCATCATATACATCCAATTAGAAATCCTTTTACCACCTCTTAGTGCCACATTCATACAAGTCAATTTTGGTCCACAATTTGGTTCTAATTAACCATGTAAGTCACTTTTCACCATATTAGGGTCATTTTGCACCCTATATGAGTCACTTTCCACCATATATTTATACAATTAATATGTTAACATCATATACATCCGAATTGATATCCTATTACCACCTCTTAATTCCACTTTCATACAGGTCAATTTTGTTCCACATTTTGGTTATAATAAACCATGTAAGTCACATTTCACCATATTAGGGTCATTTTGCACCCTATATAAGTCACTTTCCACCATGTATTTATACAATTAACATGTCAACATCATATACAGCCGAATTGACATCCTTTTACCACCTCTTGATTCCACTTTCATACAGGTCAAATTTGTTTCAGATTTTGTTTCTAATCAACCATGTAAGTCACTTTTCACCATATTAGAGTCACTTTGCACCTTATAAGAGTCACTTTCCACCATATATACAACAATTAACAAGTTAACATCATATACATCCAATTTCACATCCTTTTACCACCTATTAATGCCACTTTCATACAAGTTAATTTTGTACCACATTTTGGCTCTAATCAACCTTGTAAGTCACTTTTCACCATATTAGAGTCACTTTGCACCCTATAAGAGTCACTTGCCACCATATATTGATACAATTAACATGTTAACATCATGTACATGCAATTAGACATCCTTTAACCACCTCTTAGTACTCCTTTCCTAAAATCAATTTTGACCAACATTTTGGCTCTAATCAATCATGTATGTGACTTCTCACCATATTACAGTTACTTTGCACCTTATAAGAGTCACTTGCCATCATATATTGGTACAATTAATATGTTAACATCATGTACATGCAATTTGAAATCCTTTTACCACCTCTTAGTGCCACATTCATACAAGTCAATTTTGGTCCACATTCTGGTTCTAATTAACCATGTAAGTCACTTTTCACCATATTAGAGTCATTTTGCACCCTATATGAGTCACTTTTCACAATCTATATGTATAATTACCATGTTAACATCATATACATCCAATTTGACATCCTTTTACTACCTATTAGTTCCACTTTCATACAGGTCAATTTTGTTCCACATTTTGGTTCTAATCAACCATGTAAGTCACTTTTCACCATATATACAACAATTAACATGTTAACATCATTTACATCCAATTTGACATCCTTTTACCACCTATTAATGCCACTTTCATACAAGTTAATTTTATTCCACATTTTATCTCTAATCAACCATGTAAAGTCACTTTTCACCATATTAGAGTAACTTTGCACCCTATAAGAGTCACTTTCCCCATATATTGATACAATTAACATGTTAACATCATGTATATGCAATTAAACATCCTTTTACCACCTTTTGGTACCCCTTTCCTACGAGTCAATTTTGGGCCACATTTTGGCTCTAATCAATCATGTAGTGACTTATCACCATATTTGAGTCACTTTGCACCTTATAAGAGTCACTTGCCATCATATATTGGTACAATAAACATGTTACCATCATATACATCCAATTAGAGATCCTTTTACCACCTCTTAGTGCCACATTCATACAAGTCAATTTTGGTCTATATTTTGGTTCTAATAAACCCTGTAAGTCACTTTTCACCATATTAGGGTCATTTTGCACCCTATATGAGTCACTTTCCACCATATATTTATACAATTAACATGTTAACATCATATACATCCGAATTGACATCCTTTTACCACCTCTTAATTCCACTTTCATACAGGTCAATTTTGTTCCACATTTTGGTTTTAATCAAACATGTATGTCACTTTTCACCATATTAGAGTCACTTTGCACCTTATAAGAGTCACTTTCCACCATATATACAACAATTAACATGTTAACATCATATACATCCAATTTTACATCCTCTTACCACCTATTAAAGCCACTTTCATACAAGTTAATTTTGTACCACATTTTGGCTCTAATCAACCATGTAAGTCACTTTTCACCATATTAGAGTCACTTTGCACCCTATAAAAGTCACTTTCCACCATATATACAACAATTAACATGTTAACATCATATACATCCAATTTGACATCCTTTTACCCCCTATTAATGCCACTTTCATACAAGTTAATTTTGTACCACATTTTGGCTCTAATCAACCATATAAGTCACTTTTCACCATATTAGAGTCACTTTGCACCCTATAATATATTAATACAATTAACATGTTAACATCATGTACAGCCAATTAAACATCCTTTAACCACCTTTTGGTATTCCTTTCCTACAAGTCAATTTTGGGCCACATTTTGGCTCTAATCAATCATGTAAGTGACTTATCACCATATTAGAGTCACCTTGCACCTTATAAGAGTCACTTGCCATCATATATTGGTACAATTAACATGTTAACATCGCATACGTCCAATTAGAAATCCTTTTACCACCTCTTAGTGCCACATTCATACAAGTCAATTTTGGTCCACATTTTGGTTCTAATTAACCATGTAAGTCACTTTTCACAATATTAGGGTCATTTTGCACCCTATATGAGTCACTTTCCACCATGTATTTATACAATTAACATGTTAACATCATATACAGCCGAATTGACATCCTTTTACCACCTCTTGATTCCACTTTCATACAGGTCAAATTTGTTTGAGATTTTGTTTCTTATCAACCATGTAAGTCACTTTTCACCATATTAGAGTCACTTTGCACCTTATAAGAGTCACTTTCCACCATATATACAACAATTAACAAGTTAACATCATATACATCCAATTTCACATCCTTTTACCACCTATTAATGCAACTTTCATACAAGTTAATTTTGTACCACATTTTGGCTCTAATCAACCATGTAAGTCACTTTTCACCATATTAGAGTCATTTTGCACCCTATAAGAGTCACTTGCCACCATATATTGATACAATTAACATGTTAACATCATGTACATGAATTAGACATCCTTTAACCACCTCTTGGTACTCCTTTCCTAAAATTAATTTTGACCAACATTTTGGCTCTAATCAATCATGTATGTGACTTCTCACCATATTACAGTTACTTTGCACCTTATAAGAGTCACTTGCCATCATATATTGGTACAATTAATATGTTAACATCATGTACATGCAATTTGAAATCCTTTTACCACCTCTTAGTGCCACATTCATACAAGTCAATTTTGGTCCACATTCTGGTTCTAATTAACCATGTAAGTCACTTTTCACCATATTAGAGTCATTTTGCACCCTATATGAGTCACTTTTCACAATCTATATGTATAATTACCATGTTAACATCATATACATCCAATTTGACATCCGTTTACTACCTATTAGTTCCACTTTCATACAGGTCAATTTTGTTCCACATTTTGGTTCTAATCAATCATGTAAGTCACTTTTCACCATATATACAACAATTAACATGTTAACATCATTTACATCCAATTTGACATCCTTTTACCACCTATTAATGCCACTTTCATACAAGTTAATTTTATTCCACATTTTCTCTCTAATCAACCATGTAAAGTCACTTTTCACCATATTAGAGTAACTTTGCACCCTATAAGAGTCACTTTCCCCATATATTGATACAATTAACATGTTAACATCATGTATATGCAATTAAACATCCTTTTACCACCTTTTGGTACCCCTTTCCTACGAGTCAATTTTGGGCCACATTTTGGCTCTAATCGATCATGTAGTGACTTATCACCATATTAGAGTCACTTTGCACCTTATAAGAGTCACTTGCCATCATATATTGGTACAATAAACATGTTACCATCATATACATCCAATTAGAAATCCTTTTACCACCTCTTAGTGCCACATTCATACAAGTCAATTTTGGTCCATATTTTGGTTCTAATTAACCATGTAAGTCACTTTTCACCATATTAGGGTCATTTTGCACCCTATACGAGTCACTTTCCACCATATATCTATACAAATAACATGTTAACATCATATAAATCCGAATTGACATCCTTTTACCACCTTTTAATTCCACTTTCATACAAGTCAATTTTGTTCCATATTTTGGTTCTAATAAACCATGTAAGTCACTTTTCACCATATTAGAGTCACTTTGCACCCTATAAGAGTCACTTTCCACCATATATACAACAATTAACATGTTAACACCATATACATCCAATTTGACATCCTTTTACTACCTATTAATGCCACTTTCATACAAGTTAATTTTATTCCACATTTTGACTCTAATCAACCATGTAAGTCACTTTTCACCATATTAGAGTCACTTTGCACCCTATAAGAGTCACTTTCCACCATATATATAAAATTAACATGTTAACATCATATATATCCAATCTGACATCCTTTTACCACCTATTAATGCCACTTTCATACAAGTTAATTTTATTCCACATTTTGGCTCTAATCAACCATATAAGTCACTTTTCACCATGTTAGAGTCATTTTGCACCCTATAATATATTAATACAATTAACATGTTAACATCATATACATGCAATTAAACATCCTTTAACCACCTTTTGGTACTCCTTTCCTACAAGTCAATTTTGGGCCACATTTTGGCTCTAATCAATCATGTAAGTGACTTATCACCATATTAGAGTCACTTTGCACCTTATAAGAGTCACTTGCCATCATATATTGGTACAATTAACATGTTAACATCGTATACATCCAATTAGAAATCTTTTCACCACCTCTTAGTGCCACATTCATACAAGTCAATTTTGGTCCACATTTTGGTTCTAATTAACAATGTAAGTCACTTTTCACCATATTAGGGTCATTTTGCACCCTATATGAGTCACTTTCCACCATGTATTTATACAATTAACATGTTAACATCATATACAGCCGAATTGACATCCTTTTACCACCTCTTGATTCCACTTTCATACAGGTCAAATTTGTTTCAGATTTTGTTTCTAATCAACCATGTAAGTCACTTTTCACCATATTAGAGTCACTTTGCACCTTATAAGAGTCACTTTCCACCATATATACAACAATTAACAAGTTAACATAATATACATCCAATTTCACATCCTTTTACCACCTATTAATGCCACTTTCATACAAGTTAATTTTGTACCACATTTTGGCTCTAATCAACCTTGTAAGTCACTTTTCACCATATTAGAGTCACTTTGCACCCTATAAGAGTCACTATCCACCATATATTGATACAATTAACATGTTAACATCATGTACATGCAATTAGACATCCTTTAACCATCTCTTGGTACTCCTTTCCTAAAATCAATTTTGACCAACATTTTGGCTCTAATCAATCATGTATGTGACTTCTCACCATATTACAGTTACTTTGCACCTTACAAGAGTCACTTGCCATCATATATTGGTACAATTAATATGTTAACATCATGTACATGCAATTTGAAATCCTTTTACCACCTCTTAGTGCCACATTCATACAAGTCAATTTTGGTCCACATTCTGGTTCTAATTAACCATGTAAGTCATTTTTCACCATATTAGAGTCATTTTCCACCCTATATGAGTCACTTTTCACAATCTATATGTATAATTACCATGTTAACATCATATACATCCAATTTGACATCCTTTTACTACCTATTAGTTCCACTTTCATACAGGTCAATTTTGTTCCACATTTTGGTTATAATCAACCATGTAAGTCACTTTTCACCATATATACAACAATTAACATGTTAACATCATTTACATCCAATTTGACATCCTTTTACCACCTATTAATGCCACTTTCATACAAGTTAATTTTATTCCACATTTTCTCTCTAATCAACCATGTAAAGTCACTTTTCACCATATTAGAGTAGCTTTGCACCCTATAAGAGTCACTTTCCCCATATATTGATACAATTAACATGTTAACATCATGTATATGCAATTAAACATCCTTTTACCACCTTTTGGTACCCCTTTCCTACGAGTCAATTTTGGGCCACATTTTGGCTCTAATCAATCATGTAGTGACTTATCACCATATTAGAGTCACTTTGCACCTTATAAGAGTCACTTGCCATCATATATTGGTACAATTAACATGTTACCATCATATACATCCAATTAGAAATCCTTTTACCACCTCTTAGTGCCATATTCATACAAGTCAATTTTGGTCCACAATTTGGTTCTAATTATCCATGTAAGTCACTTTTCACCATATTAGGGTCATTTTGCACCCTATATGAGTCACTTTCCACCATATATTTATACAATTAATATGTTAACATCATATACATCCGAATTGATATCCTATTACCACCTCTTAATTTCACTTTCATACAGGTCAATTTTGTTCCACATTTTCGTTCTAATAAACCATGTAAGTCACATTTCACCATATTAGGGTCATTTTGCACCCTATATAAGTCACTTTCCACCATGTATTTATACAATTAACATGTTAACATCATATACAGCCGAATTGACATCCTTTTACCACCTCTTGATTCCACTTTCATACATGTCAAATTTGTTTCAGATTTTGTTTCTAATCAACCATGTAAGTCACTTTTCACCATATTAGAGTCACTTTGCACCTTATAAGAGTCACTTTCCACCATATATACAATAATTAACAAGTTAACATCATATACATCCAATTTCACATCCTTTTACCACCTATTAATGCCACTTTCATACAAGTTAATTTTGTACCACATTTTGGCTCTAATCAACCTTGTAAGTCACTTTTCACCATATTAGAGTCACTTTGCACCCTATAAGAGTCACTTGCCACCATATATTGATACAATTAACATGTTAACATCATGTACATGCAATTAGACATCCTTTAACCACCTCTCGGTACTCCTTTCCTAAAATCAATTTTGACCAACATTTTGGCTCTAATCAATCATGTATGTGACTTCTCACCATATTACAGTTACTTTGCACTTTATAAGAGTCACTTGCCATCATATATTGGTACAATTAATATGTTAACATCATGTACATGCAATTTGAAATCCTTTTACCACCTATTAGTGCCACATTCATACAAGTCAATTTTGGTCCACATTCTGGTTCTAATTAACCATGTAAGTGACTTTTCACCATATTAGAGTCATTTTGCACCCTATATGAGTCACTTTTCACAATCTATATGTATAATTACCATGTTAACATCATATACATCCAATTTGACATCCTTTTACTACCTATTAGTTCCACTTTCATACAGGTCAATTTTGTTCCACATTTTGGTTCTAATCAACCATGTAAGTCACTTTTCACCATATATACAACAATTAACATGTTAACATCATTTACATCCAATTTGACATCCTTTTACCACCTATTAATGCCACTTTCATACAAGTTAATTTTATTCCACATTTTCTCTCTAATCAACCATGTAAAGTCACTTTTCACCATATTAGATTAACTTTGCACCCTATAAGAGTCACTTTCCCCATATATTGATACAATTAACATGTTAACATCATGTATATGCAATTAAACATCCTTTTACCACCTTTTGGTACCCCTTTCCTACGAGTCAATTTTGGGCCACATTTTGGCTCTAATCAATCATGTAGTGACTTATCACCATATTAGAGTCACTTTGCACCTTATAAGAGTCACTTGCCATCATATATTGGTACAATAAACATGTTACCATCATATACATCCAATTAGAGATCCTTTTACCACCTCTTAGTGCCACATTCATACAAGTCAATTTTGATCCACATTTTGGTTCTAATTAACCATGTAAGTCACTTTTCACCATATTAGGGTCATTTTGCACCCTATACGAGTCACTTTCCACCATATATTTATACAAATAACATGTTAACATCATATAAATCCGAATTGACATCCTTTTACCACCTTTTAATTCCACTTTCATACAGGTCAATTTTATTCCACATTTTGGCTCTAATCAACCATGTAAGTCATTTTTCACCATATTAGAGTCATTTTGCAACCTATAAGAGTCACTTGCCACCATATATTGATACAATTAACATGTTAACATCATGTACATGCAATTAGACATCCTTTAACCACCTCTTTGTACCCCTTTCCTACAAGTCAACTTTGACCAACATTTTGCCTCTAATCAATCATGTAAGTGACTTCTCACCATATTAGAGTTACTTTACACCTTATAAGAGTCACTTTCCATCATATATTGGTACAATTAATATGTTAACATCATGTACATGCAATTTGAAATCCTTTTACCACCTCTTAGTGCCACATTCCTACAAGTCAATTTTGGTGCACATTCTGGTTCTAATTAACCATGTAAGTCACTTTTCACCATATTAGAGTCATTTTGCACCCTATATGAGTCACTTTTCACAATCTATATGTATAATTACCATGTTAACATCATATACATCCAATTTGACATCCTTTTACTACCTATTAGTTCCACTTTCATACAGGTCAATTTTGTTCCACATTTTGGTTCTAATCAACCATGTAAGTCACTTTTCACCATATATACAACAATTAACATGTTAACATCATTTACATCCAATTTGACATCCTTTTACCACCTATTAATGCCACTTTCATACAAGTTAATTTTATTCCACATTTTCTCTCTAATCAACCATGTAAATTCACTTTTCACCATATTAGAGTAACTTTGCACCCTATAAGAGTCACTTTCCCCATATATTGATACAATTAACATGTTAACATCATGTATATGCAATTAAACATCCTTTTACCACCTTTTGGTACCCCTTTCCTACGAGTCAATTTTGGGCCACATTTTGGCTCTAATCAATCATGTAGTGACTTATCACCATATTAGAGTCACTTTGCACCTTATAAGAGTCACTTGCCATCATATATTGGTACAATTAACATGTTACCATCATATACATCCAATTAGAAATCCTTTTACCACCTCTTAGTGCCACATTCATACAAGTCAATTTTGGTCCACAATTTGGTTCTAATTAACCATGTAAGTCACTTTTCACCATATTAGGGTCATTTTGCACCCTATATGAGTCACTTTCCACCATATATTTATACAATTAATATGTTAACATCATATACATCCGAATTGATATCCTATTACCACCTCTTAATTCCACTTTCATACAGGTCAATTTTGTTCCACATTTTGGTTCTAATAAACCATGTAAGTCACATTTCACCATATTAGGGTCATTTTGCACCCTATATAAGTCACTTTCCACCATGTATTTATACAATTAACATGTCAACATCATATACAGCCGAATTGACATCCTTTTACCACCTCTTGATTCCACTTTCATACAGGTCAAATTTGTTTCAGATTTTGTTTCTAATCAACCATGTAAGTCACTTTTCACCATATTAGAGTCACTTTGCACCTTATAAGAGTCACTTTCCACCATATATACAACAATTAACAAGTTAACATCATATACATCCAATTTCACATCCTTTTACCACCTATTAATGCCACTTTCATACAAGTTAATTTTGTACCACATTTTGGCTCTAATCAACCTTGTAAGTCACTTTTCACCATATTAGAGTCACTTTGCACCCTATAAGAGTCACTTGCCACCATATATTGATACAATTAACATGTTAACATCATGTACATGCAATTAGACATCCTTTAACCACCTCTTAGTACTCCTTTCCTAAAATCAATTTTGACCAACATTTTGGCTCTAATCAATCATGTATGTGACTTCTCACCATATTACAGTTACTTTGCACCTTATAAGAGTCACTTGCCATCATATATTGGTACAATTAATATGTTAACATCATGTACATGCAATTTGAAATCCTTTTACCACCTCTTAGTGCCACATTCATACAAGTCAATTTTGGTCCACATTCTGGTTCTAATTAACCATGTAAGTCACTTTTCACCATATTAGAGTCATTTTGCACCCTATATGAGTCACTTTTCACAATCTATATGTATAATTACCATGTTAACATCATATACATCCAATTTGACATCCTTTTACTACCTATTAGTTCCACTTTCATACAGGTCAATTTTGTTCCACATTTTGGTTCTAATCAACCATGTAAGTCACTTTTCACCATATATACAACAATTAACATGTTAACATCATTTACATCCAATTTGACATCCTTTTACCACCTATTAATGCCACTTTCATACAAGTTAATTTTATTCCACATTTTATCTCTAATCAACCATGTAAAGTCACTTTTCACCATATTAGAGTAACTTTGCACCCTATAAGAGTCACTTTCCCCATATATTGATCAATTAACATGTTAACATCATGTATATGCAATTAAACATCCTTTTACCACCTTTTGGTACCCCTTTCCTACGAGTCAATTGTAACATCTGGGAAATATCGTATAATTATTTATATCAATATATGATTATTATGTGAATATTATATGAATTTTTGGTGAATTATCTGGTGTTTGATAATAATATTTGGATGTTTGTATGTAATAAAATGTGAGTATGTTAATTTTAATATGTCCAGAATAAAATATAGATAATTAAGGTATTTTTCTGGTAATTTTTGGAGTATTAGATGATTTTATAATAATTTATGAAATTATTAATTATTATTTATTTTCTGAATAATTACAAAATTATTTTATAAAGCCGGGAATCAGCCGACTTCAACCGTTTTTTACGTTTTTATAACCCGAAAATCTTCCGAAAACTCCTTCCTAACCTAATCTGGTAATTCCGGACATTTTCCGTGTTTTGACTTTTTCAATCCGGATTACGGTTTGACCCGTGCGCGGCCCGGCGCAAGTTTTTCGATACGATAATCATTTCGGTGAACCAACGAAACCCGTATTTTCAAAAGACGGGATATTATTACATTACTTCCGTATAAAGTATTTTATAAAAAGCCCGGTTGGGATAATTATCCAAAACTGATATCAAATCGGATCGTTATTGCAATTACTTAGCGGCTAAGTAACTAATTTAACGATCCAAAACGATCCAAAATGATCCAGAACGATCCAATATTCCATAAATATAAATAGCCTATTTCTTATTTCGTTTATTCCGTTTATTCATTTGCAACCAGTTAAAACACCGTAAATACACAGAAAACCCGAGAAAACCGATACGTTCCCGAGAATCAAACACACGAACGAAGGCGTTATCGAACTCCGATTGGCGTGCAGCATATCAAAACGAAGCTCTCGAAATCTTCTTTCTGAATCAATCATCAGTTTCTGCCCAGAAATCATGGTAATTTTCTTATTTATTTATTTATATTCGAATTATTTGATAATTAAATTATGAAAATTTGTTCTTGATGTTGTTGATGTGATTTGATGCTTCCATGTTATAGATCATGTTTTTCTGGTCAATTTGGTATATTATACTTCAAAAATAGGGTTCGGTATCATATAGAAATTGAGGTTTAATTATCTGAAAATTCTTTGAATATGTGTTCTTGATGTTCTTGGAGAATTCTGAAAATCAAAGGCAATTTTGGAGGTGTTATTGAACATCAAATCACAAGTATGAATAACCAAAATGAATCACAGACCATTCTCTATCATGTTATATCTTCAAATCGTTTCAACAGTTGGTAAAATTCAAAGTCGATTTTTAGGGTTTTTATTCGAAAATTAGGGGTTTCTTTTTGGGTGATTTTTGGATTATTTTGATGTTATAAATTGATTATGCATAATCAGAGCTTTAATTCGAGCCATGTTTCATGAAGTTTGGGTTGGGAACGACTGAATTCGAGTTTTTGCCGGAAAACTCGAAGAAACCGCCGGTTTCAATGGTGTTTTAACCGGAATCGAAGCTTCGGTAGTTGATTGATGTGATTTCTGTGTTACCTGGACGTTTGAAGGGTCGTTGAATCGACCAGGGGTGAAAATCAGGGGGAAACAACTTGTTTTGGGCATCAACGGAGCCTCATCGGAGCTCCGGTGGTGGCCGGTTTCTGCATAATTCAGGCGGGTCGGGCGGTGTTCTTCACCGACCCGGTTGACCCGGTTACCGACCCGTTTGGTTCTAAATAAAACCCGATTTTGATTCCCTGAAATCCAATTGCAAATCCTGACAGTTGTTTCTGTTTTCTTTTATTTTAAAAATTATTTTAAAATTCTGTTTTAATCCTAAAAATCTATTTTTAATTTCGAAAAAAAAAAAAAAAAATTTATTTTAAAAATCCAGAAAATTATTTTTTAATTATTTAAAAATAAATCTGATTTATTTTAATTAATTTTAATTAGTTTTTAATTATTTTAATTAATTGATTAATTTATAATTAATTGATTAATTAATTTAATTAATTATTAATTAATTTTAATTGATTTAATAATTAGATTTAATTACTTAAAATTGATTTAAAAATTCTGAAAAATAGTTTCGAGCTTTAAAATATTATTTTAAATTATTTTCTAGGCTCGATAATTTTTATAAGATTATTTTTGAGTGTTCGAGCCCTATTATTTAATTATTAAATGATTCGGAGACCGTTTTAATTCCGAAAAATGTTCGAAAATTCATAATAAATCAACCGTTCGTCCGTTTGATACGAAACGAACGCCTCTAGACTCAGAAAAATATTCTGCTTCTATTAAAAATATTTTTGAGACCTAAATTCTTTTGTATTAAAAGGATGTTTGTTTCACGAATCATCCTGAGTCGGTAATTGACTGATAAAATGTTCTTTTTGACCCAATTTCAACTCTAAACATATCGAGACCTATCTTTTGACGATTCAAATTATGGGCTACATGAATTACGTGAATATGTGTTATCTGGATAATATGATTACCTGCCCTATGTGTATGTATTATGCAAATAATGAGTCAGCATGTCTTTTGAATGTTATCTGAATGAGATGTGATTCTTATATATTATTATTATCGGGCGGGTAGACGATAGGGATAAGTGGATAGACTAGTCAATTATATATTGTCAGTTCATTGAATAGTATTATTTGTGATAGATGCATCTAGTATGAGACGTTCAAAGCCAGATAGAGATGGTAGAAGTGAAGCCTGATTGCGGGTAATACTGAAACAAGTGGATTTGGGATAAAGATAACCTAAGAAGGTAAATGATAAGAAAGGTCAAGTAGCTCGTCAAGGGTAGTACAGAGGCGATAGGACTGAGTGATATGTCAACTAGTTAAAGATCAGAGGGATTCTCAATTGAGGCAAGTATCTCTATCATCACTTATTGTTCAAGTGATATTTATTTTAAATTTTATCATGCAAGTATTGCTTTCCCTATTCTCAGTTTAGAATCGATAAACATATCGCTGAATTAAATAATTCTGTTTATGCAAGTATTCTTGATTTTTCTTTTAAATACTGCAAGTATTCCCGAACTTTCTTTTAAATACTGCAAGTATTCCTAACCTTTCTCCTTAAATACTGCAAATATTTATTCGCTCCTATTCTAAGTTCAGAATAGTTAACTGTTTTATATTTCGCTGCAATTACTCTTAATTATGCAAGTTCCTTTCACTATTATTTCTTTATCATCGATTGCTCTCTTGAGCAAGTACCCAAAGTGATTTGACATCAAAAATACTCCACGGACTGGATGGTTACTATATATATATATATAAGGACCAGTGATGAGCTGGATCCTATGGGCCGGAGATGGACCGGACCCTTTAGGCCATAGTTGCCTGGGTGCCCCATATGTTGGTTGGGTCTATGCAGTTGGGTATAGATCCGCACTATCTCCTGACTGATCAGCAGGTTATAGTGCATATGTTGGTTTCTAGTGTTCAGTCCAATTTATTGTTGTTCGCCATTAAGGGCATTCCCTCTTGAAATAAAAGGTGATTATGGGTTAAAGTTATTCTTTCTTAGCCCTCAGTTTTGGGAAATTACAATGTTTCTAAATATATTCGAGGTTCAGATTGTTGCTGCAGCATTAGTTGCTCAGTGATAGTTAGGATCTCGAATGAATTGAGATCTTCTTAATTATTCAACCCGTCCTTATCAGGCTGGTTTAGCAGGCTAAGTCTATGGAAACTTAGTCGATAATGATGGATACTGAATAGTTAGGAATTTCTTGAACGTCGTTTTATGAATAGTTAGTGCATCCATTGCTCAATTATGAGATGACACCAGAAGCTATTTTGAAAACACGCGATCTCTAAAAGCTCTGACAAAAATGTCATTATGTCCTTTGTGATTTATAGTAATACAAATCAAATTGATTTTAAGCTGATAAAGTATATCCTTTAAATGATTTCGTGTTTCGCTCTTCAAAATATTTCAGAGAAATTAATGTTTGAGACTCAAATTATATACTTGCTGGGCATTTTTGGCTCACTCTTGCTTTGTCAATTCTTATTTCTGCCAGAAACAGATAAGGACTAAAGTGAATAGCTTTGATAGACAGCAGAAGTTAGAGAAGTTTCCGTTGCGAGAGGTTGAAGATGTTAGAAGAATATGACAAGAGCATTAGTTCAAAGGTATATATACTTGTATTATAGTTGAAGTGAGTTGTAAAAGGTTAGATTCTTGTTTCATACCATGACCTGTAAAAGATCCGGACTCAAGGGGTTATTTATTTATTTCTTTACTTTATGTAATAATGGTTTAGTAACTCCAAATCTTGACCCCGGATTTGGGGATGTTACAGTTGGCATCAGAGCTACAGGTTATTGGTCACTGAAATAAGAATAGATGAGAGTAAGATAGAAATGATAGGCCGTACAAGATAGGAAAGATCCTAGGCATATTCAGGATAAATTGAGTTGAGTACGAATTAGGGTTAGCAGATCCAATAAGGAGATGGTAAGATAGGATTGCTGAGAAAGTGTAAGGCGAATATCACAACATTATAGGTATATTGAGTTCTCAGATTCTATAGTAATGAGAAATCGACAGATCGACGGAGACTGGGTAGGTTACCCTACTTTCATGTGGTTTTAAGGAAAATGCGATTGAGTCTTGTGAGAACTTCGTGAGTTTCAGTACGATTTAACTTAGAATTAGGTAGTAAGACGAGCTCCACGCCGAAGGTAACCAGTTGATGGAAGCTGATGAAAAACCAACATTGCGCGTTTCGAAGGCACCACCGTTGCGAGAAGATTCTTATCACTTATCGGAAGCTGCGCACGGAACAATATTTACCTTACTAGGTATAGGTACAACTAGCAAGAAGATGCGCCCTTATCTACAGACAGAACATCGAATCGCATGAGTGGTTGTGAGCATAACGTCAAGGACGACGACAGGAATGTCAAAGATAGTACTAAACGTCAGTGTTGCGATAGAATTGCGAATACAATGATTTACGATGGCGAATGAAATTTCGGCGACTAATCAGTGCGAGCTGAATCCGAGGAAATACAGAAGAGGTACCAAAGTGAAGAGACCCTTATATGGACATTATTTTAATTAGACATGTCATTGGTAAACCATAAAATATATATATATATATATATATATATATATAGCAAGTAATGTATATAGTAATGACGACCAAATATTTGATTTCCAAAACTTTAAAATGAGATTTCAGAAAGGATTTTCTTAATCAACTTTCAGAAGATTTTTGCATGAAATGAGTTTTACAAATTGGTTGTCAAATTACTGCTTATGTTCTTGTTATTATAAACAGAAAATGACCTAAAAAGAAGAATGGAATTAGACTCAGTGTTGTTAATTCAAAGGACCAAATAGACCCACCAGCAGGGAGAAGGCTTAAGGTTTGCTGTGAAAAAAATGAAAGTAAACGTTGTTTAATAAAATCAATAATTAAATCAACATATTAAAATATTATTTACCCCAATTCATGAAATTATTAAAATTTAACGAGATTCGTGATTCGAATGGACGGAGGATGATTGAAGGAAATGGCAGAATCTTCTAGATGATTAGAGAAGAATCGTATTTTATCGACGAAATTGAGGCATTGCGTGATCGGTGGGTATTTTACGCGACATAGATGAAATCTGAAGCCGTGATTATAAATTTCGGGAGGACGCGATTAAGATCAAATTATTGAAGCATTTGATGTAAAGGCATTTCCAGATAGCACTTCGAAGCAATGATGTGACTTGAATCGTGAACCTGTACTCGCATGATCCTGAAGACAGATATAGGTGAAGCATGGAAGGTGATCAACACTAATATTCTTTCTTCTAATACGATAGTATATGTTTATCTTGATTCGTGAATACGACTGAGTTTCTTCTGTTGATAAATTATATGAGGCGAAAACGAAAGAAAATTTATTGTATTCCTTCTGAATTGTTTCTCTTTTCGAATCCTTGATTTCTGATTGAGACAACAGTGCTGTGATATGACGTTTTGTCGAAATGACGAAAAGTCGGGTGGGACGCCACCTAATCATGTGTTGTATGCCATATAGTATGAAAGACTGGCCATCTTAAGTACGAATATGGTTGTCTCATTCTTCACTCATTTTTCTTCTTTCAATTTTCTGATTTACCAGTTCTCCCGATTATCTGTGGCATTGTTATTTCTTATTCAATTTTCAATCAAAATCATATTCACAAACTCTCCTCTTGCGTAGAGTCTGTTCTCTGACGATTTCAAAAGAAATGAAATAGAGTGATACGTGGAACCATACAACGAACATAGATACGACTGCAATTCGATAAATAATAGACATCTGCGAGCAAGGAAAATAGATGCACTGGAAAATATGGACGTGGCAAAGACATTAAGTCAGGCAGTGGTTCATGTTACGAGGATCTCATCAGTGACGAAAATTTGATGCAGAACCATAAGTAGAGATGAAGAAATGGTGATTCGACGATGAAACCTTTTATAAAATAACGATATAACGATTAAGGTTCTACCAGATTGCGACGATAGTAATGAAAACCGTGCGTGGTTATTGAAAGATAAACGGAATAGTTAATAATAATAATAAAAAAAAAAAAATTATTTAAGTGCGTATCGTCAACAATAAATGATTGGTGTGACCAATTAAATGATGCGGTATAATTTTTCTATACACAATTAGTAATGACAATAAATAAGTTAAAATACTCGCGAAATAAAATTTTGAGACACGAGATAAATTTTAAAGCTTACTGGTAAAATTTTGGTAACATTCTGAAAGAACTAGGAAGAAAGTGGTTATATTAATCCTTGTTGATTCAAAGACCTTAGGTTTCATTTCAAAAGATATATGTTATTCCAGTTAATCATACCTTTACTAAGCAAAAGGATATAGTTCGAGCTATGGTCAATGGATGAATTTGGTTAATAGAAATGGATGGATGTGATTGTAGATAATTTGGTAGGTTGATGGTGTCGACTTGAGTCCGACTGGTAGTCAATGGGGTAGGGGAAGTGTTGCCCAAATTTTTTTAAAAAAAAAATTTACCTTATAGTTAAGAACAAAGAAGTATATCGTCATTCTCGTCAGCGTTCCAGATAATTGCAATCTCGGTTCTTGAGAAAATTGTTATGACCAAACTGACTTTATATAATTAGTCTTTGATTCTAGTTAGTTAGTTTTTACTTGGTTTAAGTGATCGGTTAAAAGAGTTAATTGATCAACTTTACCAACTAATGGTTAGCTAAATGGAGATCGATTCCAATTAGATTAAGTTAAGCTCTAACATGATGATCCAAAATCAAAACGGTTGGCAAGTTAAAGGAAATGATGACATTAGCAGGAATCGAAAGTTTAATAGAATTAGCGTGATGTACCACAAACATGTACGAGACTTTATCTAGATGAATACGCTCTTTTCGATAAACAAGAGGAACATAAAGTAATTGGTACATTCTAGTAAAAAGAATATTTCCAAGAACTAAAGGTTCAAGATAAAGCAAAGAGGTTCTATTATCTGAAATAGCATTCCCAGAAGGACCGGAAAGTATAACCATATCGAATGGCGATTGAATAAAATTTTTCGAAAGCTCGTAAATCTAAGTATCTAAGGTACACTAACAAAGTATTCATGTGAATTTGGGAAGAAGAAATGCTGATCAATTGAGGGAAAGTCAAATACGCGAACTGCGATGATTTAAGCAAGGCTAAGGAAATAGCTACCAAAGAAATTCGATAACTCTGTTAGTAAAAATTTAAATAGTCCAAATAAAAGCCTTCATTCCAAGTGTGAACTTCAGAAATGACCTATCCAATAATAAACAGAGTAATATTACTAAGAAAAAAAAAATTTGTTATGTATGAAAAAGATAATGAATAATGAAAACGAAGAACTAATCAAGACAAGAAGTGGAATCAAAAAGATGATAAAGAAATTTTATAAAATAATCCAGAAAATATATAAGTTGGGAACGTCGGTTGTGCCAGAACTATTAAGAGAATAAGATGGAACGTCGATAGTTGAAAATAGGAGTTCGTTCCAAGAATGCATGTAAGCAGGGGAATGAATAAAGGGATAGGAAAAGTTAGAAATTGAGAGCAAGTTTGATCCGACTTCTGGAATATACTGATACTTATTTTGTTATTAAATATCAAAGGTGGTATTAACATAGATGATTGGTGTTGACTTCAGTATGGAATGTTGTTAGCATCAAAGTTCATATTTATATCTAATTTGATATGATAATAAAATTAGTATTAATACAAGAGTTCGGTTTTGAATAAAGTTATGGTTCATTCTATTCCAAATTAATATTTCCTTTCAGATAGTAAAAGAGTTTGCTCGATAAATATACGTGTTAGTGATTGAAAAGAAATTGAAAAATACTAGAAAATAGTGAATTAAATACAATTGTCAAGATCTTCCTTTAATTTTTAGTTTTGAATAGAGTTAGAACATTTTGAAGTATCAGACGCCATGAGCTCAGTATATCAGGCGCACACGGATGAGAAATTCAAGAGATCAACTAAAGGTTCTCGAATACGATTAAAAATAATTATAGGCCAGATTAACCAAACAGAAGGAGACGCGAGAAGTAAAGTTGAACAGTCAGGAAAATAGAAGGTGCATAATCGCAAATTGTTAAAATTAGAAAGAAAATTAGATTGGTATAACTCAAGTTAGTCCATCAAGACAATGAGATAGATAGAACGATTACGAATGAGCTGACCCTTTTGTTATAGGCATAACGAGTTCATAAGATATTTAAATGTATATGGCTGAGAAAGGTAATTTAGTTCCCTACGTATAAAAATGAAGGGTGATTCAGGTTATGTGAGTAATTGACAGATTTAATGTCAGTGAAAGACTGCTAAATTGTGATTAAAATAATGAGACCGAGGAATTATAGGAAAGGTACTTGGGGAATATCATAGTTAACGTCAGAAAGCCAATGCGCCCCAGTTCCCGTGCATCATTTACAAATGAAGAAGAAGATTACAGGAACGGTTACCTCCAGTGCGATAGGAAGTGATTATAAATTAGATTATTTGAACGAAGAAACATATGAGGACGAGATTCAACACCGAGTAACAATTGGAAATGCACGTAGGCACGAGTTACTGGAATTAGAAAGAAAAAGAGAATTAAGATGTGTTATGTTGTTCCTCCTAAGTAGTAAATAGACATGATAAGTAGAAGTGAGTTGGCTTCATCGTTACCCATACAGCGCATTCATAAGGCGTTTATCTGTAGATATTCGGAAGGAGTAGGTTAGCTCCAGTATATATAGGAGATGGAGAGTTGAATTGAGTTATGCAAGCAATAAATAAAATATGATGTTAGCAAGAGGCTATAAAGGAAAGATTGGTATTATATGTTAAGGTTATGAAAAATTATGAGTTTGAGAGATTAACCTGAGAAAATGAAAGTTATATACTTGAAAAATAATAGTATTATTCCTTAGCGTGATTCTGAGGACATAATCCTTTTAAGGGGGGAAGGATGTAACATCTGGGAAATATCGTATAATTATTTATATCAATATATGATTATTATGTGAATATTATATGAATTTTTGGTGAATTATCTGGTGTTTGATAATAATATTTGGATGTTTGTATGTAATAAAATGTGAGTATGTTAATTTTAATATGTCCAGAATAAAATATAGATAATTAAGGTATTTTTCTGGTAATTTTTGGAGTATTAGATGATTTTATAATAATTTATGAAATTATTAATTATTATTTATTTTCTGAATAATTACAAAATTATTTTATAAAGCCGGGAATCAGCCGACTTCAACCGTTTTTACGTTTTTATAACCCGAAAATCTTCCGAAAACTCCTTCCTAACCTAATCTGGTAATTCCGGACATTTTCCGTGTTTTGACTTTTTCAATCCGGATTACGGTTTGACCCGTGCGCGGCCCGGCGCAAGTTTTTCGATACGATAATCATTTCGGTGAACCAACGAAACCCGTATTTTCAAAAGACGGGATATTATTACATTACTTCCGTATAAAGTATTTTATAAAAAGCCCGGTTGGGATAATTATCCAAAACTGATATCAAATCGGATCGTTATTGCAATTACTTAGCGGCTAAGTAACTAATTTAACGATCCAAAACGATCCAAAATGATCCAGAACGATCCAATATTCCATAAATATAAATAGCCTATTTCTTATTTCGTTTATTCCGTTTATTCATTTGCAACCAGTTAAAACACCGTAAATACACAGAAAACCCGAGAAAACCGATACGTTCCCGAGAATCAAACACACGAACGAAGGCGTTATCGAACTCCGATTCGGGCGTGCAGCATATCAAAACGAAGCTCTCGAAATCTTCTTTCTGAATCAATCATCAGTTTCTGCCCAGAAATCATGGTAATTTTCTTATTTATTTATTTATATTCGAATTATTTGATAATTAAATTATGAAAATTTGTTCTTGATGTTGTTGATGTGATTTGATGCTTCCATGTTATAGAGCATGTTTTTCTGGTCAATTTGGTATATTATACTTCAAAAATAGGGTTCGGTATCATATAGAAATTGAGGTTTAATTATCTGAAAATTCTTTGAATATGTGTTCTTGATGTTCTTGGAGAATTCTGAAAATCAAAGGCAATTTTGGAGGTGTTATTGAACATCAAATCACAAGTATGAATAACCAAAATGAATCACAGACCATTCTCTATCATGTTATATCTTCAAATCGTTTCAACAGTTGGTAAAATTCAAAGTCGATTTTTAGGGTTTTTATTCGAAAATTAGGGGTTTCTTTTTGGGTGATTTTTGGATTATTTTGATGTTATAAATTGATTATGCATAATCAGAGCTTTAATTCGAGCCATGTTTCATGAAGTTTGGGTTGGGAACGACTGAATTCGAGTTTTTGCCGGAAAACTCGAAGAAACCGCCGGTTTCAATGGTGTTTTAACCGGAATCGAAGCTTCGGTAGTTGATTGATGTGATTTCTGTGTTACCTGGACGTTTGAAGGGTCGTTGAATCGACCAGGGGTGAAAATCAGGGGGAAACAACTTGTTTTGGGCATCAACGGAGCCTCATCGGAGCTCCGGTGGTGGCCGGTTTCTGCATAATTCAGGCGGGTCGGGCGGTGTTCTTCACCGACCCGGTTGACCCGGTTACCGACCCGTTTGGTTCTAAATAAAACCCGATTTTGATTCCCTGAAATCCAATTGCAAATCCTGACAGTTGTTTCTGTTTTCTTTTATTTTAAAAATTATTTTAAAATTTTGTTTTAATCCTAAAAATCTATTTTTAATTTCGAAAAAAAAAAAAAATTATTTTAAAAATCCAGAAAATTATTTTTTAATTATTTAAAAATAAATCTGATTTATTTTAATTAATTTTAATTAGTTTTTAATTATTTTAATTAATTGATTAATTTATAATTAATTGATTAATTAATTTAATTAATTATTAATTAATTTTAATTGATTTAATAATTAGATTTAATTACTTAAAATTGATTTAAAAATTCTGAAAAATAGTTTCGAGCTTTAAAATATTATTTTAAATTATTTTCTAGGCTCGATAATTTTTATAAGATTATTTTTGAGTGTTCGAGCCCTATTATTTAATTATTAAATGATTCGGAGACCGTTTTAATTCCGAAAAATGTTCGAAAATTCATAATAAATCAACCGTTCGTCCGTTTGATACGAAACGAACGCCTCTAGACTCAGAAAAATATTCTGCTTCTATTAAAAATATTTTTGAGACCTAAATTCTTTTGTATTAAAAGGATGTTTGTTTCACGAATCATCCTGAGTCGGTAATTGACTGATAAAATGTTCTTTTTGACCCAATTTCAACTCTAAACATATCGAGACCTATCTTTTGACGATTCAAATTATGGGCTACATGAATTACGTGAATATGTGTTATCTGGATAATATGATTACCTGCCCTATGTGTATGTATTATGCAAATAATGAGTCAGCATGTCTTTTGAATGTTATCTGAATGAGATGTGATTCTTATATATTATTATTATCGGGCGGGTAGACGATAGGGATAAGTGGATAGACTAGTCAATTATATATTGTCAGTTCATTGAATAGTATTATTTGTGATAGATGCATCTAGTATGAGACGTTCAAAGCCAGATAGAGATGGTAGAAGTGAAGCCTGATTGCGGGTAATACTGAAACAAGTGGATTTGGGATAAAGATAACCTAAGAAGGTAAATGATAAGAAAGGTCAAGTAGCTCGTCAAGGGTAGTACAGAGGCGATAGGACTGAGTGATATGTCAACTAGTTAAAGATCAGAGGGATTCTTAATTGAGGCAAGTATCTCTATCATCACTTATTGTTCAAGTGATATTTATTTTAAATTTTATCATGCAAGTATTGCTTTCCCTATTCTCAGTTTAGAATCGATAAACATATCGCTGAATTAAATAATTCTGTTTATGCAAGTATTCTTGATTTTTCTTTTAAATACTGCAAGTATTCCCGAACTTTCTTTTAAATACTGCAAGTATTCCTAACCTTTCTCCTTAAATACTGCAAATATTTATTCGCTCCTATTCTAAGTTCAGAATAGTTAACTGTTTTATATTTCGCTGCAATTACTCTTAATTATGCAAGTTCCTTTCACTATTATTTCTTTATCATCGATTGCTCTCTTGAGCAAGTACCCAAAGTGATTTGACATCAAAAATACTCCACGGACTGGATGGTTACTATATATATATATATAAGGACCAGTGATGAGCTGGATCCTATGGGCCGGAGATGGACCGGACCCTTTAGGCCATAGTTGCCTGGGTGCCCCATATGTTGGTTGGGTCTATGCAGTTTGGTATAGATCCGCACTATCTCCTGACTGATCAGCAGGTTATAGTGCATATGTTGGTTTCTAGTGTTCAGTCCAATTTATTGTTGTTCGCCATTAAGGGCATTCCCTCTTGAAATAAAAGGTGATTATGGGTTAAAGTTATTCTTTCTTAGCCCTCAGTTTTGGGAAATTACAATGTTTCTAAATATATTCGAGGTTCAGATTGTTGCTGCAGCATTAGTTGCTCAGTGATAGTTAGGATCTCGAATGAATTGAGATCTTCTTAATTATTCAACCCGTCCTTATCAGGCTGGTTTAGCAGGCTAAGTCTATAGAAACTTAGTCGATAATGATGGATACTGAATAGTTAGGAATTTCTTGAACGTCGTTTTATGAATAGTTAGTGCATCCATTGCTCAATTATGAGATGACACCAGAAGCTATTTTGAAAACACGCGATCTCTAAAAGCTCTGACAAAAATGTCATTATGTCCTTTGTGATTTATAGTAATACAAATCAAATTGATTTTAAGCTGATAAAGTATATCCTTTAAATGATTTCGTGTTTCGCTCTTCAAAATATTTCAGAGAAATTAATGTTTGAGACTCAAATTATATACTTGCTGGGCATTTTTGGCTCACTCTTGCTTTGTCAATTCTTATTTCTGCCAGAAACAGATAAGGACTAAAGTGAATAGCTTTGCTAGACAGCAGAAGTTAGAGAAGTTTCCGTTGCGAGAGGTTGAAGGTGTTAGAAGAATATGACAAGAGCATTAGTTCAAAGGTATATATACTTGTATTATAGTTGAAGTGAGTTGTAAAAGGTTAGATTCTTGTTTCATACCATGACCTGTAAAAGATCCGGACTCAAGGGGTTATTTATTTATTTCTTTACTTTATGTAATAATGGTTTAGTAACTCCAAATCTTGACCCCGGATTTGGGGATGTTACATCAATTTTGGGCCACATTTTGGCTCTAATCAATCATGTAGTGACTTATCACCATATTTGAGTCACTTTGCACCTTATAAGAGTCACTTGCCATCATATATTGGTACAATAAACATGTTACCATCATATACATCCAATTAGAGATCCTTTTACCACCTCTTAGTGCCACATTCATACAAGTCAATTTTGGTCCACATTCTGGTTCTAATTAACCATGTAAGTCACTTTTCACCATATTAGAGTCATTTTGCACCCTATATGAGTCACTTTTCACAATCTATATGTATAATTACCATGTTAACATCATATACATCCAATTTGACATCCTTTTACTACCTATTAGTTCCACTTTCATACAGGTCAATTTTGTTCCACATTTTGGTTCTAATCAATCATGTAAGTCACTTTTCACCATATATACAACAATTAACATGTTAACATCATATACATCCAATTTGACATCCTTTTACCACCTATTAATGCCACTTTCATACAAGTTAATTTTATTCCACATTTTGGCTCTAATCAACCATGTAAAGTCACTTTTCACCATATTAGAGTCACTTTGCACCCTATAAGAGTCACTTTCCCCATATATTTATACAATTAACATGTTAACATCATGTATATGCAATTAAACATCCTTTAACCACCTTTTGGTACCCCTTTCCTATGAGTCAATTTTGGGCCACATTTCGGCTCTAATCAATCATGTAAGTGACTTATCACCATATTAGAGTCACTTTGCACCTTATAAGAGTCACTTGCCATAATATATTGGTACAATTAACATTTTAACATCGTATACGTCCAATTAGAAATCCTTTTACCACCTCTTAGTGCCACATTCATACAAGACAATTTTTGTCCACATTTTGGTTCTAATTAACCATGTAAGTCACTTTTCACCATATTAGGGTCATTTTGCACCCTATACGAGTCACTTTCCACCATATATTTATACAATTAACATGTTAACATCATATACATCCGAATTGACATCCTTTTACCACCTCTTAATTCCACTTTCATACAGGTCAATTTTGTTCCACATTTTGGTTCTAATAAACCATGTAAGTCACTTTTCATTATATTAGAGTCACTTTGCACCCTATAAGAGTCACTTTCCACCATATATACAACAATTAACATGTTAACATCATATACATCCAATTTGACATCCTTTTGCTACCTATTAATGTCACTTTCATACAAGTTAAATTTATTCCACATTTTGGCTCTAATCAACCATATAAGTCACTTTTCACCATATTAGAGTCACTTTGCACCCTATAAGAGTCACTTTCCCCATATATTGATACAATTGACATGTTAATATACTGTACATGCAATTAAACATCCTTTAACCACCTTTTCGTACCCCTTTCCTACAAGTAAATTTTGGGCCACATTTTGGCTTTAATCAATGATGTAAGTGACTTATCACCATATTAGAGTCATTTTGCACCTTAAAAGAGTCAATTGCCATCATATATTGGTACACTTAACATGTTAACATCATATACATCCAATTAGAAATCTTTTTACCACCTCTTAGTGCCACATTCATACAAGTCAATTTTGGTCCACATTTTGGTTCTAATTAACCATGTATGTAAGTCACTTTTCACCATATTAGGGTCATTTTGCACCCTATACGAGTCACTTTCCACCATATATTTATACAAATAACATGTTAACATCATATACATCCGAATTGACATCCTTTTACCACCTCTTAATTCCACTTTCATACAGGTCAATTTTGTTCCACATTTTGGTTCTAATAAACCATGTAAGTCACTTTTCACCATATTAGAGTCACTTTCCACCATATATACAACAATTAACATGTTAACATCATATACATCCAATTTCACATCCTTTTACCACCTATTAATGCCACTTTCATACAAGTTAATTTTGTACCACATATTGGCTCTAATCAACAATGTAAGTCACTTTTCACCATATTAGAGTCACTTTGCACCCTATAAGAGTCACTTGCCACCATATATTGATACAGTTAACATGTTAACATCATGTACATGCAATTAGACATCCTTTAACCACCTCTTGTTACCCCTTTCCTAAAATCAATTTTGACCAACATTTTGGCTCTGATCAATCATGTATGTGACTTCTCACCATATTAGAGTTACTTTGCACCTTATAATAGTCACTTGCCATCATATATTGGTACAATTAATATGTTAACATCATGTACATGCAATTTGAAATCCTTTTACCACCTCTTAGTGCCACATTCATACAAGTCAATTTTGGTCCACATTCTGGTTCTAATTAACCATGTAAGTCACTTTTCACCATATTAGAGTCATTTTGCACCCTATATGAGTCACTTTTCACAATCTATATGTATAATTACCATGTTAACATCATATACATCCAATTTGACATCCTTTTACTACCTATTAGTTCCACTTTCATACAGGTCAATTTTGTTCCACATTTTGGTTCTAATCAATCATGTAAGTCACTTTTCACCATATATACAACAATTAACATGTTAACATCATATACATCCAATTTGACATCCTTTTACCACCTATTAATGCCACTTTCATACAAGTTAATTTTATTCCACATTTTGGCTCTAATCAACCATGTAAAGTCACTTTTCACCATATTAGAGTCACTTTGCACCCTATAAGAGTCACTTTCCCCATATATTTATACAATTAACATGTTAACATCATGTATATGCAATTAAACATCCTTTAACCACCTTTTGGTACCCCTTTCCTATGAGTCAATTTTGGGCCACATTTCGGCTCTAATCAATCATGTAAGTGACTTATCACCATATTAGAGTCACTTTGCACCTTATAAGAGTCACTTGCCATAATATATTGGTACAATTAACATGTTAACATCGTATACGTCCAATTAGAAATCCTTTTACCACCTCTTAGTGCCACATTCATACAAGACAATTTTTGTCCATATTTTGGTTCTAATTAACCATGTAAGTCACTTTTCACCATATTAGGGTCATTTTGCACCCTATACGAGTCACTTTCCACCATATATTTATACAATTAACATGTTAACATCATATACATCCGAATTGACATCCTTTTACCACCTCTTAATTCCACTTTCATACAGGTCAATTTTGTTCCACATTTTGGTTCTAATAAACCATGTAAGTCACTTTTCATTATATTAGAGTCACTTTGCACCCTATAAGAGTCACTTTCCACCATATATACAACAATTAACATGTTAACATCATATACATCCAATTTGACATCCTTTTGCTACCTATTAATGTCACTTTCATACAAGTTAAATTTATTCCACATTTTGGCTCTAATCAACCATATAAGTCACTTTTCACCATATTAGAGTCACTTTGCACCCTATAAGAGTCACTTTCCCCATATATTGATACAATTGACATGTTAATATACTGTACATGCAATTAAACATCCTTTAACCACCTTTTCGTACCCCTTTCCTACAAGTAAATTTTGGGCCACATTTTGGCTTTAATCAATGATGTAAGTGACTTATCACCATATTAGAGTCATTTTGCACCTTAAAAGAGTCAATTGCCATCATATATTGGTACACTTAACATGTTAACATCATATACATCCAATTAGAAATCTTTTTACCACCTCTTAGTGCCACATTCATACAAGTCAATTTTGGTCCACATTTTGGTTCTAATTAACCATGTATGTAAGTCACTTTTCACCATATTAGGGTCATTTTGCACCCTATACGAGTCACTTTCCACCATATATTTATACAAATAACATGTTAACATCATATACATCCGAATTGACATCCTTTTACCACCTCTTAATTCCACTTTCATACAGGTCAATTTTGTTCCACATTTTGGTTCTAATAAACCATGTAAGTCACTTTTCACCATATTAGAGTCACTTTCCACCATATATACAACAATTAACATGTTAACATCATATACATCCAATTTCACATCCTTTTACCACCTATTAATGCCACTTTCGTACAAGTTAATTTTGTACCACATATTGGCTCTAATCAACAATGTAAGTCACTTTTCACCATATTAGAGTCACTTTGCACCCTATAAGAGTCACTTGCCACCATATATTGATACAGTTAACATGTTAACATCATGTACATGCAATTAGACATCCTTTAACCACCTCTTGTTACCCCTTTCCTAAAATCAATTTTGACCAACATTTTGGCTCTGATCAATCATGTATGTGACTTCTCACCATATTAGAGTTACTTTGCACCTTATAATAGTCACTTGCCATCATATATTGGTACAATTAATATGTTAACATCATGTACATGCAATTTGAAATCCTTTTACCACCTCTTAGTGCCACATTCATACAAGTCAATTTTGGTCCACATTCTGGTTCTAATTAACCATGTAAGTCACTTTTCACCATATTAGAGTCATTTTGCACCCTATATGAGTCACTTTTCACAATCTATATGTATAATTACCATGTTAACATCATATACATCCAATTTGACATCCTTTTACTACCTATTAGTTCCACTTTCATACAGGTCAATTTTGTTCCACATTTTGGTTCTAATCAACCATGTAAGTCACTTTTCACCATATATACAACAATTAACATGTTAACATCATTTACATCCAATTTGACATCCTTTTACCACCTATTAATGCCACTTTCATACAAGTTAATTTTATTCCACATTTTGGCTCTAATCAACCATGTAAAGTCACTTTTCACCATATTAGAGTCACTTTGCACCCTATAAGAGTCACTTTCCCCATATATTTATACAATTAACATGTTAACATCATGTATATGCAATTAAACATCCTTTAACCACCTTTTGGTACCCCTTTCCTATGAGTCAATTTTGGGCCACATTTCGGCTCTAATCAATCATGTAAGTGACTTATCACCATATTAGAGTCACTTTGCACCTTATAAGAGTGACTTGCCATAATATATTGGTACAATTAACATGTTAACATCGTATACGTCCAATTAGAAATCCTTTTACCACCTCTTAGTGCCACATTCATACAAGACAATTTTTGTCCACATTTTGGTTCTAATTAACCATGTAAGTCACTTTTCACCATATTAGGGTCATTTTGCACCCTATACGAGTCACTTTCCACCATATATTTATACAATTAACATGTTAACATCATATACATCCGAATTGACATCCTTTTACCACCTCTTAATTCCACTTTCATACAGGTCAATTTTGTTCCACATTTTGGTTCTAATAAACCATGTAAGTCACTTTTCATTATATTAGAGTCACTTTGCACCCTATAAGAGTCACTTTCCACCATATATACAACAATTAACATGTTAACATCATATACATCCAATTTGACATCCTTTTGCTACCTATTAATGTCACTTTCATACAAGTTAAATTTATTCCACATTTTGGCTCTAATCAACCATATAAGTCACTTTTCACCATATTAGAGTCACTTTGCACCCTATAAGAGTCACTTTCCCCATATATTGATACAATTGACATGTTAATATACTGTACATGCAATTAAACATCCTTTAACCACCTTTTCGTACCCCTTTCCTACAAGTAAATTTTGGGCCACATTTTGGCTTTAATCAATGATGTAAGTGACTTATCACCATATTAGAGTCATTTTGCACCTTAAAAGAGTCAATTGCCATCATATATTGGTACACTTAACATATTAACATCATATACATCCAATTAGAAATCTTTTTACCACCTCTTAGTGCCACATTCATACAAGTCAATTTTGGTCCACATTTTGGTTCTAATTAACCATGTATGTAAGTCACTTTTCACCATATTAGGGTCATTTTGCACCTTATACGAGTCACTTTCCACCATATATTTATACAAATAAAATGTTAACATCATATACATCCGAATTGACATCCTTTTACCACCTCTTAATTCCACTTTCATACAGGTCAATTTTGTTCCACATTTTGGTTCTAATAAACCATGTAAGTCACTTTTCACCATATTAGAGTCACTTTCCACCATATATACAACAATTAACATGTTAACATCATATACATCCAATTTCACATCCTTTTACCACCTATTAATGCCACTTTCGTACAAGTTAATTTTGTACCACATATTGGCTCTAATCAACAATGTAAGTCACTTTTCACCATATTAGAGTCACTTTGCACCCTATAAGAGTCACTTGCCACCATATATTGATACAGTTAACATGTTAACATCATGTACATGCAATTAGACATCCTTTAACCACCTCTCGTTACCCCTTTCCTAAAATCAATTTTGACCAACATTTTGGCTCTGATCAATCATGTATGTGACTTCTCACCATATTAGAGTTACTTTGCACCTTATAATAGTCACTTGCCATCATATATTGGTACAATTAATATGTTAACATCATGTACATGCAATTTGAAATCCTTTTACCACCTCTTAGTGCCACATTCATACAAGTCAATTTTGGTCCACATTCTGGTTCTAATTAACCATGTAAGTCACTTTTCACCATATTAGAGTCATTTTGCACCCTATATGAGTCACTTTTCACAATCTATATGTATAATTACCATGTTAACATCATATACATCCAATTTGACATCCTTTTACTACCTATTAGTTCCACTTTCATACAGGTCAATTTTGTTCCACATTTTGGTTCTAATCAACCATGTAAGTCACTTTTCACCATATATACAACAATTAACATGTTAACATCATTTACATCCAATTTGACATCCTTTTACCACCTATTAATGCCACTTTCATACAAGTTAATTTTATTCCACATTTTGGCTCTAATCAACCATGTAAAGTCACTTTTCACCATATTAGAGTCACTTTGCACCCTATAAGAGTCACTTTCCCCATATATTTATACAATTAACATGTTAACATCATGTATATGCAATTAAACATCCTTTAACCACCTTTTGGTACCCCTTTCCTATGAGTCAATTTTGGGCCACATTTCGGCTCTAATCAATCATGTAAGTGACTTATCACCATATTAGAGTCACTTTGCACCTTATAAGAGTGACTTGCCATAATATATTGGTACAATTAACATGTTAACATCGTATACGTCCAATTAGAAATCCTTTTACCACCTCTTAGTGCCACATTCATACAAGACAATTTTTGTCCACATTTTGGTTCTAATTAACCATGTAAGTCACTTTTCACCATATTAGGGTCATTTTGCACCCTATACGAGTCACTTTCCACCATATATTTATACAATTAACATGTTAACATCATATACATCCGAATTGACATCCTTTTACCACCTCTTAATTCCACTTTCATACAGGTCAATTTTGTTCCACATTTTGGTTCTAATAAACCATGTAAGTCACTTTTCATTATATTAGAGTCACTTTGCACCCTATAAGAGTCACTTTCCACCATATATACAACAATTAACATGTTAACATCATATACATCCAATTTGACATCCTTTTGCTACCTATTAATGTCACTTTCATACAAGTTAAATTTATTCCACATTTTGGCTCTAATCAACCATATAAGTCACTTTTCACCATATTAGAGTCACTTTGCACCCTATAAGAGTCACTTTCCCCATATATTGATACAATTGACATGTTAATATACTGTACATGCAATTAAACATCCTTTAACCACCTTTTCGTACCCCTTTCCTACAAGTAAATTTTGGGCCACATTTTGGCTTTAATCAATGATGTAAGTGACTTATCACCATATTAGAGTCATTTTGCACCTTAAAAGAGTCAATTGCCATCATATATTGGTACACTTAACATATTAACATCATATACATCCAATTAGAAATCTTTTTACCACCTCTTAGTGCCACATTCATACAAGTCAATTTTGGTCCACATTTTGGTTCTAATTAACCATGTATGTAAGTCACTTTTCACCATATTAGGGTCATTTTGCACCCTATACGAGTCACTTTCCACCATATATTTATACAAATAAAATGTTAACATCATATACATCCGAATTGACATCCTTTTACCACCTCTTAATTCCACTTTCATACAGGTCAATTTTGTTCCACATTTTGGTTCTAATAAACCATGTAAGTCACTTTTCACCATATTAGAGTCACTTTCCACCATATATACAACAATTAACATGTTAACATCATATACATCCAATTTCACATCCTTTTACCACCTATTAATGCCACTTTCATACAAGTTAATTTTGTACCACATATTGGCTCTAATCAACAATGTAAATCACTTTTCACCATATTAGAGTCACTTTGCACCCTATAAGAGTCACTTGCCACCATATATTGATACAGTTAACATGTTAACATCATGTACATGCAATTAGACATCCTTTAACCACCTCTTGTTACCCCTTTCCTAAAATCAATTTTGACCAACATTTTGGCTCTGATCAATCATGTATGTGACTTCTCACCATATTAGAGTTACTTTGCACCTTATAATAGTCACTTGCCATCATATATTGGTACAATTAATATGTTAACATCATGTACATGCAATTTGAAATCCTTTTACCACCTCTTAGTGCCACATTCATACAAGTTAATTTTGGTCCACATTCTGGTTCTAATTAACCATGTAAGTCACTTTTCACCATATTAGAGTCATTTTGCACCCTATATGAGTCACTTTTCACAATCTATATGTATAATTACCATGTTAACATCATATACATCCAATTTGACATCCTTTTACTACATATTAGTTCCACTTTCATACAGGTCAATTTTGTTCCATATTTTGGTTCTAATCAACCATGTAAGTCACTTTTCACCATATATACAACAATTAACATGTTAACATCATTTACATCCAATTTGACATCCTTTTACCACCTATTAATGCCACTTTCATACAAGTTAATTTTATTCCACATTTTCTCTCTAATCAACCATGTAAAGTCACTTTTCACCATATTAGAGTAACTTTGCACCCTATAAGAGTCACTTTCCCCATATATTAAAACAATTAACATGTTAACATCATGTATATGCAATTAAACATCCTTTAACCACCTTTTCGCACCCATTTCCTACAAGTTAATTTTGGGTCACATTTTGGCTCTAATCAATCATGTAAGTGACTTATCACCATATTAGAGTCAATTTGCACCTTATAAGAGTCACTTGCCATCATATATTGGTAAAATTTACATGTTAACATCATATACATCCAATTAGAAATCCTTTTACCACCTATTAGTGCCACATTCATACAAGTCAATTTTGGTTCACATTTTGGTTCTAATTAACCATGTAAGTCACTTTTCACCATATTAGGGTCATTTTGCACCCTATACGAGTCACTTTCCACCATATATTTATACAAATAACATGTTAACATCATATACATCCGAATTGACATCCTTTTACCACCTCTTAATTCCACTTTCATACAGGTCAATTTTATTCCACATTTTGGTTCTAATAAACCATGTAAGTCACTTTTCACCATATTAGAGTCACTTTGCACCCTATAAGAGTCACTTTCCACCATATATACAACAATTAACATGTTAACATCAAATACATCCAATTTGACATCCTTTTACTACCTATTAATGCCACTTTCATACAAGTTAATTTTATTCCACATTTGGGCTCTAATCAACCATGTAAGTCACTTTTCACCATATTATAGTCACTTTTCACCCAATAAGAGTCACTTTCCACCATATATACAACAATTAACATGTTAACATCATATACATCCAAATTGACATCCTTTTACCACCTAATAATGCCACTTTCATACAAGTTAATTTTATTCCACATTTTGGCTCTAATCAACCATATAAGTCACTTTTCACCATATTAGAGTCACTTTGCACCCTATAATATATTAATACAATTAACATGTTAACATCATATACATGCAATTAAACATCCTTTAGCCACCTTTTGGTACTCCTTTCCTACAAGTCAATTTTGGGCCATATTTTTGCTCTAATCAATCATGTAAGTGACTTATCACCATATTAGAGTCACTTTGCACCTTATAAGAGTCACTTGCCATCATATATTGGTACAATTAACATGTTAACATCGTATACGTCCAATTAGAAATCCTTTTACCACCGCTTAGTGCCACATTCATACAAGTCAATTTTGGACCACATTTCGTTTCTAATTAACCATGTAAGTCACTTTTCACCATATTAGGGTCATTTTGCACCCTATATGAGTCACTTTCCACCATGTATTTATACAATTAACATGTTAACATCATATACATCCGGATTGACATCCTTTTACAACCTCTTAATTCCACTTTCATACAGGTCAATTTTGTTCCACATTTTGGTTCTAATAAAACATGTAAGTCACTTTTCACTATATTAGAGTCACTTTGCACCCTATAAGAGTCACTTTCCACCATATATACAGAATACATCCATATATACAACAATTAACATGTTAACATCATGTATATGCAATTAAACATCCTTTAGCCACCTTTTGGTACCCCTTTCCTACGAGTCAATTTTGGGCCACATTTTGGCTCTAATCAATCATGTAAGTGACTTATCACCATATTAGAGTCACTTTGCACCTTATAAGGGTCACTTGCCATCATATATTGGTACAATTAAAATGTTACCATCATATACATCCAATTAGAAATCCTTTTACCACCTCTTAGTGCCACATTCATACAAGTCAATTTTGGTCCACATTTTGGTTCTAATTAACCATGTAAGTCACTTTTCACCATATTAGGGTCATTTTGCACCCTATACGAGTCACTTGCCACCATATATTTATACAATTAACATGTTAACATCATATACATCCGAATTGACATCCTTTTACCACCTCTTAATTCCACTTTCATACAGGTCAATTTTGTTCCAGATTTTGGTTCTAATAAACCATGTAAGTCACTTTTCACCATATTAGAGTCACTTTGCACCCTATAAGAGTCACTTTCCCCATATATTGATACAATTGACATGTTAATATACTGTACATGCAATTAAACATCCTTTAACCACCTTTTCGTACCCCTTTCCTACAAGTAAATTTTGGGCCACATTTTGCTTTAATCAATGATGTAAGTGACTTATCACCATATTAGAGTCATTTTGCACCTTAAAAGAGTCAATTGCCATCATATATTGGTACACTTAACATGTTAACATCATATACATCCAATTAGAAATCTTTTTACCACCTCTTAGTGCCACATTCATACAAGTCAATTTTGGTCCACATTTTGGTTCTAATTAACCATGTATGTAAGTCACTTTTCACCATATTAGGGTCATTTTGCACCCTATACGAGTCACTTTCCACCATATATTTATACAAATAAAATGTTAACATCATATACATCCGAATTGACATCCTTTTACCACCTCTTAATTCCACTTTCATATAGGTCAATTTTGTTCCACATTTTGGTTCTAATAAACCATGTAAGTCACTTTTCACCATATTAGAGTCACTTTCCACCATATATACAACAATTAACATGTTAACATCATATACATCCAATTTCACATCCTTTTACCACCTATTAATGCCACTTTCATACAAGTTAATTTTGTACCACATATTGGCTCTAATCAACAATGTAAATCACTTTTCACCATATTAGAGTCACTTTGCACCCTATAAGAGTCACTTGCCACCATATATTGATACAGTTAACATGTTAACATCATGTTACCCCTTTCCTAAAATCAATTTTGACCAACATTTTGGCTCTGATCAATCATGTATGTGACTTCTCACCATATTAGAGTTACTTTGCACCTTATAATAGTCACTTGCCATCATATATTGGTACAATTATTATGTTAACATCATGTACATGCAATTTGAAATCCTTTTACCACCTCTTAGTGCCACATTCATACAAGTCAATTTTGGTCCACATTCTGGTTCTAATTAACCATGTAAGTCACTTTTCACCATATTAGAGTCATTTTGCACCCTATATGAGTCACTTTTCACAATCTATATGTATAATTACCATGTTAACATCATATACATCCAATTTGACATCCTTTTACTACCTATTAGTTCCACTTTCATACAGGTCAATTTTGTTCCATATTTTGGTTCTAATCAACCATGTAAGTCACTTTTCACCATATATACAACAATTAACATGTTAACATCATTTACATCCAATTTGACATCCTTTTACCACCTATTAATGCCACTTTCATACAAGTTAATTTTATTCCACATTTTCTCTCTAATCAACCATGTAAAGTCACTTTTCACCTTATTAGAGTAACTTTGCACCCTATAAGAGTCACTTTCCCCATATATTAAAACAATTAACATGTTAACATCATGTATATGCAATTAAACATCCTTTAACCACCTTTTGGCACCCATTTCCTACAAGTTAATTTTGGGCCACATTTTGGCTCTAATCAATCATGTAAGTGACTTATCACCATATTAGAGTCAATTTGCACCTTATAAGAGTCACTTGCCATCATATATTGGTAAAATTTACATGTTAACATCATATACATCCAATTAGAAATCCTTTTACCACCTAATAGTGCCATATTCATACAAGTCAATTTTGGTTCACATTTTGGTTCTAATTAACCATGTAAGTCACTTTTCACCATATTAGGGTCATTTTGCACCCTATACGAGTCACTTTCCACCATATATTTATACAAATAACATGTTAACATCATATACATCCGAATTGACATCCTTTTACCACCTCTTAATTCCACTTTCATACAGGTCAATTTTATTCCACATTTTGGTTCTAATAAACCATGTAAGTCACTTTTCACCATATTAGAGTCACTTTGCACCCTATAAGAGTCACTTTCCACCATATATACAACAATTAACATGTTAACATCAAATACATCCAATTTGACATCCTTTTACTACCTATTAATGCCACTTTCATACAAGTTAATTTTATTCCACATTTGGGCTCTAATCAACCATGTAAGTCACTTTTCACCATATTATAGTCACTTTTCACCCAATAAGAGTCACTTTCCACCATATATACAACAATTAACATGTTAACATCATATACATCCAAATTGACAACCTTTTACCACCTATTAATGCCACTTTCATACAAGTTAATTTTATTCCACATTTTGGCTCTAATCAACCATATAAGTCACTTTTCACCATATTAGAGTCACTTTGCACCCTATAATATATTAATACAATTAACATGTTAACATCATATACATGCAATTAAACATCCTTTAGCCACCTTTTGGTACTCCTTTCCTACAAGTCAATTTTGGGCCACATTTTGGCTCTAATCAATCATGTAAGTGACTTATCACCATATTAGAGTCACTTTGCACCTTATAAGAGTCACTTGCCATCATATATTGGTACAATTAACATGTTAACATCGTATATGTCCAATTAGAAATCCTTTTACCACCGCTTAGTGCCACATTCATACAAGTCAATTTTGGACCACATTTCGTTTCTAATTAACCATGTAAGTCACTTTTCACCATATTAGGGTCATTTTGCACCCTATATGAGTCACTTTCCACCATGTATTTATACAATTAACATGTTAACATCATATACATCCGGATTGACATCCTTTTACAACCTCTTAATTCCACTTTCATACAGGTCAATTTTGTTCCACATTTTGGTTCTAATAAAACATGTAAGTCACTTTTCACTATATTAGAGTCACTTTGCACCCTATAAGAGTCACTTTCCACCATATATACAGAATACATCCATATATACAACAATTAACATGTTAACATCATGTATATGCAATTAAACATCCTTTAGCCACCTTTTGGTACCCCTTTCCTACGAGTCAATTTTGGGCCACATTTTGGCTCTAATCAATCATGTAAGTGACTTATCACCATATTAGAGTCACTTTGCACCTTATAAGGGTCACTTGCCATCATATATTGGTACAATTAAAATGTTACCATCATATACATCCAATTAGAAATCCTTTTACCACCTCTTAGTGCCACATTCATACAAGTCAATTTTGGTCCACATTTTGGTTCTAATTAACCATGTAAGTCACTTTTCACCATATTAGGGTCATTTTGCACCCTATACGAGTCACTTTCCACCATATATTTATACAATTAACATGTTAACATCATATACATCCGAATTGACATCCTTTTACCACCTCTTAATTCCACTTTCATACAGGTCAATTTTGTTCCAGATTTTGGTTCTAATAAACCATGTAAGTCACTCTTCAGTATATTAGAGTCACTTTGCACCCTATAAGAGTCACTTTGCACCCTATAAGAGTCACTTTCCACCATATATACAACAATTAACATGTTAGCATCATATACATCCAATTTGACATCCTTTTGCTACCTATTAATGCCACTTTCATACAAGTTAAATTTATTCCACATTTTGGCTCTAATCAACCATATAAGTCAATTTTTACCATATTAGAGTCACTTTGCACCCTATAAGAGTCACTTTCCCCATATATTGATACAATTGACATGTTAAAATCATGTACATGCAATTTAATATCCTTTAACCACCTTTTGGTACCCCTTTCCTACAAGTAAATTTTGGGCCACATTTTGGATCTAATCAATGATGTAAGTGACTTATCACCATATTAGAGTCATTTTGCACCATAAAAGAGTCAATTGCCATCATATATTGGTACAATTAACATTTTAACATCATATACATCCAATTAGAAATCTTTTTACCACCTCTTAGTGCCACATTCATACAAGTCAATTTTGGTCCACATGTTGGTTCTAATTAACCATGTAAGTCACTTTTCACCATATTAGGGTCATTTTGCACCCTATATGAGTCACTTTTCACCATATATTTATACAATTAACATGTTAACATCATATACATCCGAATTGACATCCTTTTACCACCTCTTAATTCCACTTTCATGCAGGTCAATTTTGTTCCACATTTTGGTTCTAATCAAACATGTAAGTCACTTTTCACCATATTAGAGTCACTTTGCACCTTATAAGAGTCACTTTCCACCATATATACAACAATTAACATGTTACCATCATATACATCCAATTTCATATCCTCTTACAACCTATTAAAGCCACTTTCATACAAGTTAATTTTGTACCACATTTTGGCTCTAATCAACCATGTAAGTCACTTTTCACCATATTAGAGTCACTTTGCACCCTATAAGAGTCACTTTCCACCATATATACAACAATTAACATGTTAACATCATATACATCCAATTTGACATCCTTTTACCACCTATTAATGCCACGTTCATACAAGTTAATTTATTCCACATTTTGGCTCTAATCAACCATATAAGTCACTTTTCACCATATTAGAGTCACTTTGCACCCTATAATATATTAATACAATTAACATGTTAACATCATGTACATGCAATTAAACATCCTTTAACCACCTTTGGGTACTTCTTTCCTACAAGTCAATTTTGGGCCACATTTAGGCTCCAATCAATCATGTAAGTGACTTATCACCATATTAGAGTCACTTTGCACCTTATAAGAGTCACTTGCCATCATATATTGCTACAATTAACATGTTAACATCGTATACGTCCAATTTGAAATCCTTTTACCACGTCTTAGTGCCACATTCATACAAATCAATTTTGGTCCACATTTTGGTTCTAATTAACCATGTAAGTCATTTTTCACCATATTAGGGTCATTTTGCACCCTATACGAGTCACTTTCCACCATATATTTATACAATTAACATGTTAACATCATATACATCCGAATTGACATCCTTTTACCACATCTTAATTCCACTTTCATACAGGTCAATTTTGTTCCATATTTTGGTTCTAATAAACCATGTAAGTCACTCTTCACTATATTAGAGTCACTGTGCACCCTATAAGAGTCACTTTCCACCATATATACAACAATTAACATGTTAACATCATATACATCCAATTTGACATCCTTTTGCTACCTATTAATGCCACTTTCATACAAGTTAATTTTATTCCACATTTTGGCTCTAATCAACCATATAAGTCAATTTTTACCATATTAGAGTCACTTTGCACCCTATAAGAGTCACTTTCCCCATATATTGATACAATTGACATGTTAACATCATGTACATGCAATTTAACATCCTTTAACCACCTTTTGGAACCCCTTTCCTACAAGTAAATTTTGGGCCACATTTTGGATCTAATCAATGATGTAAGTGACTTATCACCATATTAGAGTCATTTTGCACCTTAAAAGAGTCAATTGCCATCATATATTGGTACAATTAACATGTTAACATCATATACATCCAATTAGAAATCTTTTTACCACCTCTTAGTGCCACATTCATACAAGTCAATTTTGGTCCACATTTTGGTTCTAATTAACCATGTAAGTCACTTTTCACCATATTAGGGTCATTTTGCACCCTATATGAGACACTTTCCACCATATATTTATACAATTAACATGTTAACATCATATAAATCCGAATTGACATCCTTTTACCACCTCTTAATTCCACTTTCATACAGGTCAATTTTGTTCCACATTTTGGTTCTAATCAAACATGAAAGTCACTTTTCACCATATTATTGTCACTTTGCACCTTATAAGAGTCACTTTCCACCATATATATAACAATTAACATGTTAACATCATATACATCCAATTTCACATCCTCTTACCACCTATTAAAGCCACTTTCATACAAGTTAATTTTGTACCACATTTTGGCTCTAATCAACCATGTAAGTCACTTTTCAACATATTAGAGTCACTTGGCACCCTATAAGAGTCACTTTCCACCATATATACAATAATTAACATGTTAACATCATATACATCCAATTTGACATCCTTTTACCACCTATTAATGCCACTTTCATACAAGTTAATTTTATTCCACATTTTGGCTCTAATCAACCATATAAGTCACTTTTCACCATATTAGAGTCAGTTTGCACCCTATAATATATTAATACAATTAACATGTTAACATCATATACATGCAATTAAATATCCTTTAACCACCTTTTGGTACTCCTTTCCTACAAGTCAATTTCGGGCCACCTTTTGGCACTAATCAATCATGTAAGTGACTTCTCACCATATTATAGTCAATTTGCACCTTATAAGAGTCACTTGCCATCATATATTAGTACAATTAACATGTTAACATCATGTACATGCAATTAGAAATCCTTTTACAACCTCTTAGTGCCACATTCATACAAGTCAATTTTGGTCCACATTTTGGTTCTAATTAACCACGTAAGTCACTTTTCACCATGTTAGAGTCATTTTGCACCCTATATGAGTCACTTTCACAATCTATATGTATAATTAACATGTTAACATCATATACATCCAATTTGACACTTTTTACCAACTATTAGTTCCACTTTCATACAGGTCAATTTTGTTCCACATTTTGGTTCTAATCAACCATGTAAGTCACTTTTCACCATATTAGAGTCACTTTGCACCCTATAAGAGTCACTTTCCACCATATATACAACAATTAACATGTTAACATCATATACATCTAATTTGACATCCTTTTACCGCCTATTAATGCCACGTTCAAACAAGTTAATTTTATTCCACATTTTGGCTCTAATCAACCATATAAGTCACTTTTCACCATATTAGAGTCACTTTGCACCCTATAAGAGTCACTTCCCCCATATATATACAATTAACATGTTAATATCATGTACATGCAATTAAACATCCATTAACCACCTTTTGGTACTTCTTTCCTACAAGTCAATTTTGGGCCACATTTAGGCTCCAATCAATCATGTAAGTGACTTATCACCATATTAGAGTCACTTTGCACCTTATAAGAGTCACTTGCCATCATATATTGCTACAATTAACATGTTAACATCATATACGTCCAATTTGAAATCCTTTTACCACGTCTTAGTGCCACATTCATACAAGTCAATTTTGGTCCACATTTTGGTTCTAATTAACCATGTAAGTCATTTTTCACCATATTAGGGTCATTTTGCACCCTATATGAGTCACTTTCCACCATGTATTTATACAATTAACATGTTAACATCATATACATTCTAATTGACATTCTTTTACCACCTCTTGATTCCACTTTCATACAGGTCAATTTTGTTTCAGATATTGTTTCTAATCAACCATGTAAGTCACTTTTCACCATATTAGAGTCAATTTGCACCTTATAAGAGTTACTTTCCACCATATATACAACAATTAACATGTTAACATCATATACATCCAATTTCACATCCTTTTACCACCTATTAATGCCACTTTCATACAAGTTAATTTTGTACCACATTTTGGCTCTAATCAACCATGTAAGTCACTTTTCAACATATTAGAGTCACTTTGGACCCTATAAGAGTCACTTGCTACCATATACTGATACAATTAACATGTTAACATCATGTACATGCAATTAGACATCCTTTAACCACCTCTTGGTACCCCTTTCCTACAAGTCAATTTTGACCAAAATTTTGGCTCTAATCAATCATGTAAGTGACTTCTCACCATATTAGAGTTACTTTGCACCTTATAAGATTCACTTGACATCATATATTGGTACAATTAATATGTTAACATCATGTACATGCAATTTGAAATCCTTTTACCACCTCTTAGTGCCACATTCATACAAGTCAATTTTGGTCCACATTTTGGTTCTAATTAACCATGTAAGTCACTTTTCACCATATTAGAGTCATTTTGCACCCTATATGAGTCACTTTTCACAATCTATATGTATAATTAACATGTTAACATCATATACATCCAATTTGACATCCTTTTACTACCTATTAGTTCCACTTTCATACAGGTCAATTTTGTTCCACATTTTGGTTCTAATCAACCATGTAAGTCACTTTTCACCATATATACAACAATTAACATGTTAACATCATATACGTCCAATTTCACATCCTTTTACTACCTATTAATGCCACTTTCATACAAGTTAATTTTATTCCACATTTTGGCTCTAATCAACCATATAAGTCATTTTTCACCATATTAGAGTAACTTTGCACGCTATAAGAGTCACTTTCCCCATATATTGATACAATTGACATGTTAACATCATGTACATGCAATTAAACATCCTTTAACCACCTTTTGGTACCCCTTTCCTACAAGTAAATTTTGGGCCACATTTTGGCTCTAATCAATGATGTAAGTGACTTATCACCATATTAGAGTCACTTTGCACCTTAAAAGAGTCACTTGTCATCATATATTGGTACAATTAACATGTTAACATCATATACATCCAATTAGAAATCCTTTTACCACCTCTTAGTGCCACATTCATATAAGTCAATTTTGGTCCACATTTTGGTTCTAATCAACAATGTAACTCACTTTTCACCATATTAGAGTCACTTTGCACCCTATAAGAGTCACTTTCCACCATATATACAACAATTAACATGTTAACATCATATATATCCAATTTGACATCCTTTAACCACCTATTAGTTACACTTTCATACAGGTCAATTTTGTTCCTCATTTTGGTTCTAATCAACCATGTAAGTCACTTTTCACCATATTAGAGTCACTTTGCACCCTATAAGAGTCACTTTCCACAATATATACAAAAATTAACATGTCAACATCATATACATCCATTTTCACATCTTTTTACCGCCTATTAATGCCACTTTCATACAAGTTAATTTTATTCCACATTTTGGCTCTAATCAACCATATAAGTCACTTTTCACCATATTAGAGTCACTTTGCACCCTATAAGAGTCACTTTGCCCATATATTGATACAATTAACATGTTAACATCATGTATATGCAATTAAACATCCTTTAACCACCTTTTGGTACCCCTTTCCTACGAGTCAATTTTGGGCCACATTTTGGCTCTAATCGATCATGTAGTGACTTATCACCATATTAGAGTCACTTTGCACCTTATAAGAGTCACTTTGCACCATATTAGAGTCACTTGCCATCATATATTGGTACAATTAACATGTTACCATCATATACATCCAATTAGAAATCCTTTTACCACCTCTTAGTGCCACATTCATACAAGTCAATTTTGGTCCACATTTTGTTCTAATTAACCATGTAAGTCACTTTTCACCATATTAGGGTCATTTTGCACCCTATACGAGTCACTTTCCACCATATATTTATACAATTAACATGTTAACATCATATACATCCGAATTGACATCCTTTTACCACCTCTTAATTCCACTTTCATACAGGTCAGTTTTGTTCCACATTTTGGTTCTAATAAACCATGTAAGTCACTTTTCACCATATTAGAGTCACTTTGCACCCTATAAGATTCACTTTCCACCATATATACAACAATTAACATGTTAACATCATATACATCCAATTTGACATCCTTTTACTACCTATTAATGCCACTTTCATACAAGTTAATTTTATTCCATATTTTGGCTCTAATCAACCATATAAGTCATTTTTCACCATATTAGAGTAACTTTGCACGATATAAGAGTCACTTTCCCCATATATTGATACAATTGACATGTTAACATCATGTACATGCAATTAAACATCCTATAACCACCTTTTGGTACCCCTTTCCTACAAGTAAATTTTGGGCCACATTTTGGCTCTAATCAATGACGTAAGTGACTTATCACCATATTAGAGTCACTTTGCACCTTAAAAGAGTCACTTGCCATCATATATTGGTACAATTAACATGTTAACATCATATACATCCAATTAGAAATCCTTTTACCACCTCTTAGTGCCACATTCATACAAGTCAATTTTTGTAATAACCCCAATTTTTGGGAAATTTTGAAACCCTTATGAATAGTGTTTTTGCTGAATGAGAAAACTTTTCATGCCACACTATGTAGGGGTTCTGTTATGGATATTTTGGGATATTATTAGTACTCTATGTAGTATATAAGTGTATGTAAAGATCGTCAGAATCCAATTCCGAACACTTTGGGTTTTCCCGGAAATACCCTAGATGCGGAAAGAATTGAGTATAAGGTAACAGGATAAAAAGGATTTAAATTAAAGGATTATAATAGAGGATCATAAAAAGGAATATAATGTACTGAGAAAGGTTAAGGGAACCTAAGTAATAAGATCCCGGGTATGATCCTTCAAACGATAAACGAGAACGAAAGTTAAGCGAACCGTATAACAGATCAGCGGTCATTAGGCAAACGATTAGGAAGTTAAGCAAAGGGATTAGAGGGAGTGATGTCATCCAACCAATAGAAAGAGGACAAAGGAGGGGTGATGACATCACAAAGTGATGTAGGCATGACATGGGAAGGAAGGAGGTGTGGTTGAATGAGAACCACACAAATTCAAGGGCAACAAGGTAATTGACTAAATCAAACAACAAAAAATCAACCAACCAAGCCAAAACATTTCATTTCACCAAACAAAATACAAAAATCTCTCTTCTTCTTCTTCATGCTCTCGGGTGCTTTTCTTAAAAAATGAAAGTCCAAGCTCCTCCACTTACTATTTAGCAAGGTAATTATCTAAGCTTCCCCATGGATATTTACATATTTCCTATAAGTTTAAGCTTCTAATTCCAAGCCAATCTTTTTCTATAAATCATGAAAGAAGATGGTGAATAGTGTTTTCAAGAACTAAAATTTGTGTTCTTGAAGTTTTGTTTAGATTAAGCTTGGATAAGGACTTTAAGGGTGATTCCAAGCCATTCTCTTATTTCTCCACTCTTCAAGGAAGGTATACCATCTCCAAACCCTAGATTCCTATGTATTATAAGATGATTTTGATTACTAGGGTGATATTGTAGCTTGTTGTTGTGATTAGAGTTTGGGATTTGAAATGGTATTGAATCGGATTGGTAAATCTTGTTATTTTGGTTAAAAGAATGTAGTATAGTTAAATTCAAGCTTAGGCATAAGTATGAATGTTAAAATTGAATTGGTTGGGGTTGTTATGATGTGATTAGGATGGATGTTGGTTGTATGTTGGATTTGAGGTTGAATTGGGTTGGTTTTGAATGGTTTTAAATTGGGAAATCGCGTAAACATAGCCGTCGTAACGTCCGATTTTCTTTAGACTGTTTTTGTGCATAACATTAGGACCCGAGCACCCCCTGCTAGATTATGACCATTGCCATGTCTAGATAGCTCGTGTTACGAGCTTCGTTTTGATATGTAGTTCGTTCGATTCCGATGCACGGTTTAGGAGAAACGACCGTTTCAAGTAACGGCGTTTCACGAACGAAACTTTTCCCCTCGCCTTACTTTGAAACATAGGTTAAAGACCAAAAAGGGTTAATTAATGTATGAAACATTATGGTAAGTGTGTTAGGCATTGGTAAGACACTCGCGAAGGAATCGCTTTAAAACTCGTAAAGGTTAAATTATTAAAAATGGTGGAGCCGAGGGTACTCGAGTGACTTAAGCGAGTCAGTAAGCGCAAAACAAGCGTTAGAGTCTAAGTTAGTTAAAGTATAGATTTACAAGTGACTTTGGTTTAATTCCAACTTACTTGTTGCTTATAGGTTACCAGACTCGTCCAGAGCCATTCGTAACTCCCAAGTCGCTCAGGCAAGTTTTCTACCCGTTATACTGTTGTTGTGATGTATATATGTATATGCATTATCTTGTAGTAGATGCATGTTGGTTAATTAGCAAATGTTGCGATATATTGTAGCATGTTATATGGTACATATGCATGCCTGTTTCGTATTCTTGCCATATATATATATCTGTTGGTTCAGTTGATAATACCTATGCTAGAGGATAGCAGTAATTTGCATATACCCTTAGTATAGGGACCCAAAGGTGAAAATATTTTCTAAAACCGGGAGTCGAGGATCCCGAGTAGATTTTATATATATATATATATATTTATATATATTTATATGGTTATAGTTTTCAAAACTATTAATCGAATAAGGGTTATTCGATAACTTTATATTAATTATTGAATATTATTTCGAATATTATTCGAGGGCTTATGACTCCCTTATATTATTATTGAATATTACTTGGATATTCATTCGAGGATGTATGACTCCTTTATTTTATGAATATTATTTATAATATTCATTCGAGGTATTATGACTCAGCTTATTATTTAATGAATATTATTTCGAATATTCATTCGAGGGCTTATGACTCAGCTTATTTATTTATTGAATATTATTTCGAATATTCATTCGAGGGCTTATGACTCAGCTTATTTTATTTATTGAATATTATTTGAATATACATTTGAGGATCTATGACTCCGATTATTTGCTGAGATATATTCTTTATTTTATTAAAGAATAAGATGTCGATAATCAAACTCGCTTTTGATTATTCAAATAAAGATAGTACTTTCATATAGGTATATCTTTGGATATTTAATATTCATTTCAAGTATAAGTTTCAAAACTTCTACTTCAATTATTTTTATAAAGATTATTCTTTATGGAAATATTATTTAAATAATAATATTCAGATATTTTCTAATATATTGGGATTGATTTATTTTATTAAATCAGCATCACTCCAAACATTCTTAAAAATGTTTTGCGAGTCTTCAAAATGATTTTTAAAAGTTAGAGCGGATCCTAAAACTCATTTTTATATTTAAGATCCTCCTTTCGAAGGGGATTTAAATACTCGCTCAAAACCTGAGGGATCCGGCTCTGTGGTGTGTTTTATATTCGCAACAAGGTTGCTATTTTGTTAAATGAATCAATTACTTACCCAACACTCGGGAAGTAAAATTCTTGGAACAAGTTAATCCATTAACAGGCATCGCCTGGGAAATATCGGTGAGTTCTCCTTTCCAACTAGATACGACTTCTTGGTGGAGCCGTATCAACAAGTTTCTACTTGGGGAAAGGGGGAACGAGCTTTACGTTTCAGAGTCATGGATTTCATCTGAACTAGGAGTGGCGTAAGTGGTCGAGTGGCGCCGGCCCAGCCTTATTATATTGGCCCAAATGGCCTGGAAGTTCCGCTAAGGCGGTCCATTCCTTAGGAGTTCAGTGTTCGGTTGACAAGTAAATCCGACAGGTTCTCCTCTACATGTAGAAAATGGTGGGGTTGCACTACTACGACTGATCATCGTAAGTGGTCTTCCTGGCGCGGGAAACTCCCGTAATGAGTTCATCATCCAATTGGATATTTCTGCAACACTACCCAGAGCACTTCGATGGAAAGGCTACGGTTGGGCGATTGTTGAGTGTTGGCAGGGTCAAGTTTTCAAAATGATATTTGCATCAAATGAAGTATCTCGTAACTTCATTTTATTTTGATGATATTTTAAAGATTTAATCTATTCAAATCTGGTCTTCTAGTCTCATCTACGTGATGAACTTTTGAAACTAATTATAACTTGAACGGTGGTAGTTCAAGTAGCATTTGGAAAAGATATAAGTATATTGGAGTATCTTGTAACTTCATCTTTTAAACTTATATCTAGTAAATGATTATCTTATGCATGACAAAGATTTTCATAAAAACGTTGAGACAAGGATAGATATATGAGATCACCTTGCAACGATATTTTTATACAGTTATACACTGGAACTCTGTGTATATTATGCATGGAAGAGGACTTCCAATATTTTGAAAAGTATATATATATATATACTGAATATTTTGCGACTTCATCGCATTAAGATATCAACTTGGTTCATTTCTTTTGACCAAGACTTTCGTGAGTATTATGAGTAGGCTCATATATTGTTAATCATTATACATATTACTTTGGTGGGCTTGCTGCTCACCCTTGCTTTCTTCTTTCATCACACAACATCAGATAGACAAGATGAACATGACCAAGCTCCCAATTCGCGAGCGGATAGGAAGCATTCCGCAGTTTCCTATAGGTGTTGAAGTCACTATAGCTGAGGTAGGGAAATACCAATAGACTAGGCTTCAACTTTTGATGTACCAGACTTATGTATATTATGAATTGTAATAATGGCAAAGAAATGTAAATTTATTCAGAAACCTTTTTAAGGTGTATTGACATAATTGTGGAATAAAACGACTTGTGATTATTTTTGGATATTCATCTCTGAGACTATAACTTGTGGTGTGTGTGTGTGTATTGTGGGGTCACAGTAAAGAGTAGTTGATTGTTTAATAAGATTGGGTGTTGTTAAGGGAAGTGGAACTCGTGACAACCCGGATCCCCGACCCCGGATTTGGGGGTGTTACAGAAGTGGTATCAGAGCTAAGCGTTATAAACCTCAGAGATGATGGGACGTTAAGATAATAAGTTAACTAAGATAATAAGAACTCTTGCCAAGTTCATAGTCGGGCTACTTAACGTAGCATTGACAGTTAAAACCCTTATGGGAACCCTTATAAATATCGTGATAGAAGCGTAGTTCGTTATCGTAGATGGTAGCGGGACTCCGAACCCTGAGGTTGAGGAGCAACAGCGCGATGATGTTTATTACTAATTGGAGATCGGATTGTGGATCCGATAGAGTGTCCTAATGCAGGACCGGATGATGTTGATATTGAGAATGTAGCAGTTGAGGATGTTGTCCTAGAAGGGATAGTTGCTGAGAAGGATCCCATGGAGGATCCTGACAAGAATGAATAAAGGACCACTGATGAATTGATGACCATGGTTAGGTCGACTACCAGAGGTAGGATTGGTCGGTCACTACCAGAGGTTCGTTCAAGTTTGTAAAGATAGTATCCCCTTTAACGCGGCTTACTCATAAGACTGAGAAGTTCGAATAGGCAGAGAAATGAGAGAACAGCTTTTAAGAACTGAAGCAAAGGTTGGTGACGGCCCCTATGTTGGCGTTGCCGGAGGGAAAAAGGAGATTTTGTGATTTGTAAGTGACGCTTCGCATAAGGAATTAGGGTGCTTCTTATATAGCACAGCAAGATAATCGCGTCTGCGTCAAGACAATTAAGGGAATTTAAAATTCGATATCCCCACCCATGAGCTTGGGCTCGTGGCAATAGTTTTGCCCTAAAGATTGGAGGCACTACTTGTATGGAGAGAAGTGCGAGATTTACCTAAGCCATAAGTACTCTAGTACATTTTCCCGTAGAGAGAGCTCAACATACGCCCGAGGAGGCGGTTAGAGCTAATCAAGAATTATGATTGGGAGATTCTGTATCATTCGGGGAAAGCCAATGTGGTGGCTGATGCCCTTAGTAAAAAGGAGAGACTCAAGATGATAATATCTTTGGGAGAATTGATAAGAGATTTTGAGAGAATGGAAATAGTAGTGAAGGTAACCGGAGCCGGTACCGAAAAGCTGTTTGAGATTGCAATAGAGACCGAATTATTGGAAAAAAGCATATTATGCCAGAAAAAGGTGATGAATGAAGGCAGAGAGCCAACAAATAAATATGAGATTAATACCGAGAAAGATGATAAGGGAATAATGAGGTATTCCTATAGAATTTGGGTTCCGAAAGTTCAAGAGCGTAAGGATGAGAACTTAGATGAGAGCCATAGTTTGAGGAATAAGATTTAGAGCAAACCCTGAATATGACGCCCTCCAAACCCGGGGTCTAGATTTGGGGGTCACTCGCCAATAAACTAAAATAAAATAATCACAGCGGAATAATAAAATAAATACGACCCCTTTACCTGCACTGGATCGATCACAGGTTATAGTATGGAACAGGCACTACTACAAATCAAGTGTTATTACAAACCATAGTCTAATTAGTTTTACAGATTATTCAAATTTTATTACAAACCTCTAGACTATCCAAGCGTCCCAAAACAGTCTACCTGGAAACACACCAACTATTTACAAACACATAACCTCTGGTCAGACCTGGAACTTAAGCTTGCTCTGGCCTAGCTGAAAGAATCAAGATAAGAAACAAGTATGAGCGAAAGAAATGCTCAGCAAGTAGTAAATAGCTTATGATTTGGAATAACAACAGTATATCTGATGAACAAAACCAACTACAATAATTGAGCAGTATCAAAACTGATATAAATTTGATAATAAACAACAATTGCAATATATTATGTTTTGGGATTGGAATCCTCGAACGACGGTGTGTTGCCGCCGGTGATCAGCCGCGGAGCAACACCGGTATGCCGAAGCATATCCAACTAAACAAAAGGTACCCAAGGCACATATCGGCCTAGCAAGGTGTTATATCCTGTATAACACATAGCTCACACTGGACCGCCGCCACGGCCTCTTACGCAACCATCCAACCCATAAAACCATTTTCCGTCAAAGGAGTCGAATCAAATGACATCCTTAACCACATAACTCCCCATTTCTCATGGTCCGGAGTTTTCCCAACAACCAATGGCGAAATAACCAGAACAATTAGTTATTCGCTAGTCTCAATTCAAAGCTTCACTGTATAGAGTAAGTTATAGCGAAATGTAAAAATATTTAACTATTCTGAACTTAGAATAGTAGAGAAATTGAAAGAATAAAGTTCAGAGTCAATATCGATTGAATAATAAATGAAGATATAGGTACTTGCATAATATAATTCAAAATAAACGTCACTTGAACAATAAGTGAAGTCAGGGATACTTGCCTGGTATGCTCAATAACCTCTTACTTTAACTCTGTTTCTATCTGCTGGCTACTATCTCCGTCTAACACTTGACTGCGCTCCTTGCTACTTGATTCTATAAACAAAAGGACTATCTTAATTGACAGATCTAAACTCAATCGACGTAACTATATGTCTTGACATCTACCCGATCGTTTATAACTAGCATGGCATTTTAAAATTATAACAGATAGCATGTATATCACGTAACACGTAATCATGGCATTTATATAACACGTACTCACATATTTTATGTAACACATAAGTCAAATCATTAAGAGGTACGTCTCAGTGCGTTCAGAATGAAAATTAGGTCAATATTAGCATTTACCGATCAAATACCGACTTAAACTGATACACAAATCAAATGACATTGCAATACAAAAGAAATTAGGTCTCAAAAGTATTTTTATTAAAAGCGCAATATTTTTCTGAATCTGTACGCGTTTGTTTCGTATTAAACGGACAAACGGTTGATTTATTATGAATTTTTGAACATTTTTCGGAATAAAACGGGTCTCCGAATCATTTAATAATTAAATAATAAGGCTCGAACACTCGAAAATAATTTAAAATAATATTTTAAAGCTCGAAGCTATTTTTCGGAATTTTTAAATCAAAAATAAATAATTAAATCTATTTATTAAATCAATTTAAAATCAATTAATAATTAATTAAGTTAATTAATCAATTAATATTAAATTAATTGATTAATTAAAATAATTAAAAACTAACTAAAATTAATTAATAAAATAAATCAGATTTATTTTTGAATTAAAAATGAATTTTGGAATTAAAATAATAATTTTAGGAATTAAAAAATGAATTTAGAGATTAAATAATGGATTTTTGAATTATTAATAAAAAGTAAAACCCAAAAACATGTTACAGGTTTTGTTTTAGGGAAGAATAGGATCAAACCCGGGTTTTTTAAACCGGGTTACGAAGAACACGGCCGGGTCCGGGTTGAACACCGGCCGGTTTCTGGAATAATCCCAGATTCCGGCGGCGTTTGGCCGGACTCCGGCGAGCTTTATTTGAGCCGCAAACACCACGGCTTCTATCAGGATCAATTCCTTATCGTTCTGGTAGCCCAGATATCAACCTAATAGCAGCAGTCAACACCAGATTCAAGAACTCCGATCAAACACCATTAAAACCGATGAGACCTTGAAGTTTTCCGGCGAATAATTCGATCCTACTCAATTCTCAACAAAACTCAACGTTTTATGGCTCAAATTAAACCTCTAAACATCTACAATCCATCCATGTCATCACAAACAATCAAAAACCACTAAATCATAAACCCCCAAAATTCGAATATTACCCTTAAAAATCGATTTTACAAATTATTAATCCTCTGATAATTTTGTTGAGCAATTAGGAAAGAGGATGTTGAGAGCTTCAAAACGGATATTCATACTTGTGATTTGGTGTTCAATAACACCTTCAAAATTGGCTTTGATTTTCAGAATTCTCCAAGAACACCAAGAACACATATTCAAGAAATTTTCAGAAATTAAAACCTTAATTTCTATATGATATCGAACTCTATTTTTGAAGTATAATATACCAAATTGACCAGAAAAACATGCTCTACAACATGGAAGCATCAAATCACATCAACAACATCAAGAACAAAAATTCATAATTTAATTATCAAATAATTCGAATATAAATAATTAAATAAGAAAATTACTGTGATTTCTGGGCAGAAACTGATGATTGATTCAGAAAGAAGATTTCGAGAGCTTCGTTTTGATATGCTGCACGCCCGAATCGGAGTTCGATAACGCCTTCGTTCGTGTGTTTGATTCTCGGGAACGTTTCGGTTTTCTCGGGTTTTTCTCTGTATTTACGGTGTTTTAACTGGTTGCAAATGAAAAACGGAATAAACGAAATAAGAAATAGGCTATTTATATTTATGGAATATTGGATCGTTCTGGATCGTTTTGGATCATTTTGGATCATTAAATTAGTTGCTTAGCCGCTAAGTAACTGCAATAACGATCCGATTCAATACCAAAATTGGATAATTATCAAAACCGAGCTTTTTATAAAATACTATATACGAAAATAATATAAAAATATCCCGTCTCTCGAAAATACGGGTTTTATTGATTACCGAAATAACTATCGTATCGAAAATATTGCGCCGGGCCGCGCACGGGTCAAACCGTAATCCGGATCGAAAAAGTCAAAACACGGAAAATGTCCGGAATTACCAGATTAGGTTAGGAAGGAGTTTTCGGAAGAGTTTCGGGTTGTAAAAACGCGAGACGGTTGAAGTTGGAAGATTCCCCGCTTTATAAAATAATTTTATAATTATTCTGAAAATAATTAATAATTCATAAATCATTATAAAATCATATAACACTCCAAAAATTACCAGAAAAATACCACAATTATCTATATTTTATTCTGGACATATACAAATTCAAATATTCAAATAATGTCACATATAACATTCAGATATCTATTCTACTTTTCAGATAATTCACCAAAAATTCACATAAAATCACATAAACAATTCCAAATAATAATAATAATATTTGAAAATATATGGGATATTACAATCTACCCCCCTTAACAGGATTCTGTCCTCAGAATCAGCCTAGGAAAATAAATAAGGATACTTGGATCGCATTTCGCTTTCCAATTCCCAAGTCGACTCTTCAACCTTGGGATTCCTCCACAAGACTCGCACTAAAGATACAGACTTATTCCTAAGTACTCTTTCTTTCTTATCTAAAATCTGCACTGGTTGCTCTACAAAAGATAAATCTGGCTGGATCTCGATCGGCTCGTATTCAATCACATGATTCGAATCAGACAAATAACGCTTCAACATTGACACGTGGAACACGTTGTGAATATGCTGCATGTGAGGTGGTAACGCTAATTCGTAAGCAACCTTTCCCACACGCTTCAAAATTTCAAAAGGGCCAACATAACGCGGACTTAGCTTTCCTTTCTTCCCAAATCTTGATAAACCTTTCCAAGGAGAAACTTTTAATAACACTGCCTCTCCAACTTCAAATTCCATATCTTTTCTGGTAGGATCAGTATATTTGCGTTGACGATCTTGAGCTGCTGTTAATCTTTTCCGAATGAGTTCTATTTTCTCCTTCGTCTGTTGAATCAATTCTGGACCCAAAATCTTTCTTTCACCCACTTCTTCCCAACATATTGGAGATCTGCATCTTCTCCCGTACAAAGCTTCGTAAGGCGGCATCCCAATACTGGCATGATAGCTGTTGTTATAGGAGAATTCAACTAATGGCAAATGCTCGTCCCAACTCCCTTCAAAATCTAGTGCACATACCCTCAGCATATCTTCAATAGTCTGAATCGTCCTTTCACTCTGACCGTCTGTCTGCGGATGATACGCGGTACTCATGTTCAACTTCGTTCCGAGACAATCTTGAAAACTTCTCCAAAATCTTGAATTAAATCGAGGATCTCTGTCTGAAACTATAGATACTGGAACTCCGTGTCTTGTCACAATTTCTTTAAGATATAACCGTACCAATTTATCCATTGAGAATCTCTCGTTGATAGGAAGAAAATGCGCTGACTTCGTCAATCTGTCGATAATAACCCAAATAGCATCATGATTCGCCTTGGTCCTCGGTAATCCAACTACGAAATCCATCGCTATATGCTCCCATTTCCATTCTGGAATGTCCAATGGTTGTATCAGTCCACTGGGCCTTTGATGTTCCGCTTTGACCCGCTGGCAAGTGTAACATTTACTTACCCATTCTGCAATTTCTTTCTTCATGCTTGGCCACCAAAAGTTTTCTCTTAAGTCTCTATACATCTTCGTACTCCCGGGATGAATTGAGTATCTAGAGTTGTGAGCGTCTCGAAGAATTTCATCTTTCAGCTCGGCTATGTTGGGTATCCATATTCTGGAAGAAAATCTTAATATCCCTTTATCATCCTTTTGATTCCCTATTTCTTCTCCTGTCAAACTGTCTCGTTCATGGCTCATTACTTCTTCCTGACATCTTCTTATTTTCTCTAATAATTCTGGTTGAAAAGACATTGCACACAACACCTCTGTAGACATACTTGGAATACTAACCTCTATTTCCAGCTTCTCAAATTCCCTGATCAATTCTTCTGATGAAATTATCATGTTTAACCTTTCTTTTCTGCTCAGAGCGTCGGCCACCACATTTGCTTTGCCTGGATGATAGTTAATAGTACAGTCGTAATCCTTGATTAGTTCTAGCCATCTCCTCTGCCTCATGTTCAATTCCTTCTGGGTAAAGATATACTTCAAACTCTTGTGGTCCGTGTAGATCTCGCACTTTTCCCCATAAAGATAATGCCTCCAAATCTTCAATGCAAATACTATAGCTGCCAATTCCAGATCATGCGTTGGATACTTTTCTTCATGTGGTTTCAACTGTCTTGAAGCGTAAGCTATTACCTTGTCATGCTGCATCAAAACACATCCTAATCCTTTGTACGACGCGTCACTGTAGATCACAAAATTTCCTTGTTCATCTGGCAAGACTAGCACTGGAGAAGATACTAATCTATTCTTTAATTCCTGGAAACTTTCTTCGCACTTCTCATCCCATTCAAATTTCTGATTCTTCCTGGTAAGCTTTGTCAATGGCGTAGCTATCTTTGCAAAATCTTGCACAAATCTTCTGTAGTAACCTGCCAATCCCATGAAACTTCTTACTTCCGTTGGTGTTTTTGGCCTCTCCCAGTTGATTACGGCTTCAATCTTTGTTGGATCCACTTCCACTCCTTTATTGCTAATCACGTGCCCAAGAAATCGTACTTCTTTTAACCAAAATTCACACTTGGAAAACTTTGCGTATAACTTCTCATGTCGCAGTATCTCCAGAACTATCCTCAAATGTTCTACATGCTCTTCTTCTGTTTTAGAATAGATCAAGATGTCGTCTATAAACACGATCACGAATTTATCCAAATACTTCTTAAATACTCGATTCATTAGATCCATGAAAGCTGCTGGTGCGTTGGTTAATCCAAATGCCATCACTAGAAACTCATAATGCCCATATCTGGTTCTAAATGCGGTCTTCGGAATGTCTTCAGGCTTGATCTTTAATTGATGATATCCGGATCTTAAATCAATCTTAGAAAACCATACAGCGCCTCTCAATTGGTCAAACAAATCATCGATTCTTGGTAACGGATACTTGTTCTTAATGGTTAGCTTATTCAGTTCTCGATAGTCGATGCACAGTCGCATACTCCCATCCTTCTTTTTGACAAACAATACTGGTGCGCCCCATGGGGATACACTGGGTCTTATAACTCCTTTCTCCAAAAGATCTTGCAGCTGAGTTGCCAATTCTTTCATTTCCACTGGTGCCATCCGGTACGGGGCTTTAGAAACTGGTTCTGTTCCGGGTGCTAGATCAATTGCAAACTCAATTTCTCTGTCGGGAGGTAATCCTGGTAGATCGTCTGGAAAGACATCTGAAAATTCGTTGACAATTGGAATCGCTTCTAGTGTTGGAACTTCCTTACTGGTGTCTATCACATGGGCCAAATATGCTTCGCAATTCTGACGCAATAACTTCTTCACTTGAGCGATCGTTAAGAACTTCTTCTCTTGCTTATTTCCTCGGAATATCACCTTCTTCTTATTATCCAAGGTCTGAAGTCTCACTTTCCTATTCTTACAATCAATCTGGGCGTTATTTTCTGACAACCAATCCATTCCTAAAATAACATCAAATTCTCCCAACTTAAAAGGTATTAAGTCGGCATAGAAATGATGTCCTCCTATCTTAATATCGCACTTCGGGCACACTCGGTCGACGGAAACTTGATCCTTATTAGCTAACTCTATCATTAATGCTTGTTCTAACAACTTAACTTCACAATGCAGTTTATTGACAAAATCTTGAGAAATAAATGATCTTGTAGCTCCAGAATCAAATAAAACTTTAGCATCTATGGAGTTGACTGGAAGCGTACCTGCCACCACGTCTGAACTCTGAACAGCATCCTTCATAGTCATATTGAATGTCCTAGCCTTTGGCTGGTCCTTTGTTGGTGGTCCTTCAATCCTTGGCACATTAGCAGTTGGTTCAATTGTCTGGCAGTCCCTGGCAATATGCCCCATCTTTCCACATTTAAAGCACACTGTCCCTGATCTCTGAGCTGTAGTCTGACTTCGACACTCATTAGCATAGTGTCCCTTCTGATTGCACTTATAACACAACACATTAGCCTTACAAATCCCAAAATGCCTTCTACCACAAAATTTGCACTCTGATGCAGGTGGACGATTGGGTCTCTGTTGATTTGAATTCTGAAAACGATTGCCTTGTCCTCCATTTCCTGATTGTGGTCTCTTGAATCCCACATTCCTATTACCCTGAAATCCTGGCCTTTTGTTGAAATGGCCCTGAAAATTACTTGACTGCTGACCTCCCTCTGAGGTTTCCATTTTCCTTTTCTTCCCATCATTTCCTTTCTGAGACATATCACTCCTACTCTCAATCACCATTGCCTTCTGAACCATTGCCACATATGAAGTCAACTCAAACATGGCCACTCTGTTCTGAATCCAAAACTTCAATCCCTGTTCAAATCTTCTGGCTTTCTTTTCATCTGTATCAACCTGGTCTGGCACGAACCTTGCTAACTCAGTAAACTTAGCCTCGTACTCAGCCACAGTAAGATCACCCTGGGTCAGGTTCAAGAACTTAATCTCCATTTGATTCTTCATATACCTCGGGAAATATTTCTCCAGGAACAACTCTGTGAATCTCTCCCAAGTTATAAACTCACCTCCTTCCAATGCTCGCGTGGATTCCCACCAATAGTTCGCCTCGCCCTTCAAAAAGTAACTTGCAAACTTGGTCTTCTGCTCAGCTCCTGCTCCGACCAATTCAAAAGCCTTTTCCATTTCCTTGAGCCATGCATTGGCTTCCACAGGATCAGCACTTCCCTTGAACTCAGGTGGCTTCACTGCTTGAAACTGCTTAAAAGTCACTACAGATGGTGCTGCTCGCTGCTGCTGTTGCTGCTGCGTAAGATGTAACATCTGCTGCTGCATTAGTCCCAACATCTGGATAATCGCTGGATCTGTACGACTCTCGGTACTACCCTCTCCTGAATTATTCCTTTTCTTTGGTGCCATTATTCTGGTAAGAAACAAGCAATATATATAATAATCTGTCAAGCATTGTGTCAAATATGGAGCAATTCCTTAGCATATTAAAGTTCGCAAACACTATCTCTTCTCAAAATATCATAAACTTGCTACCATATTAACACAAGCGACATGATTATCACATAATCCTGCTTATTATCTCGAGAATAATAACATAAAGAAAATTTACTCCGAATTATCCAAACCTTATAAATCCTTACTTAAAATCTCAACTAAACCAACAGAATAACATGGCAATGACACAAGGCCTAACGCTAAACGCAAAACAGGAAACCTAAACAACTTAACTATAACCCAGCCCAATATCCTAAATTTAATCCTATAAAAGCTAAATTACACGCGCCTATCTTATGTGATCTTCCTATGACTCATCTATGACAATCCTACGCCTGTTTCAGTGACCATAACCTGTAGCTCTGATACCAACCTATGACGCCCTCCAAACCCGGGGTCTAGATTTGGGGGTCACTCGCCAATAAACTAAAATAAAATAATCACAGCGGAATAATAAAATAAATACGACCCCTTTACCTGCACTGGATCGATCACAGGTTATAGTATGGAACAGGCACTACTACAAATCAAGTGTTATTACAAACCATAGTCTAATTAGTTTTACAGATTATTCAAATTTTATTACAAACCTCTAGACTATCCAAGCGTCCCAAAACAGTCTACCTGGAAACACACCAACTATTTACAAACACATAACCTCTGGTCAGACCTGGAACTTAAGCTTGCTCTGGCCTAGCTGAAAGAATCAAGATAAGAAACAAGTATGAGCGAAAGAAATGCTCAGCAAGTAGTAAATAGCTTATGATTTGGAATAACAACAGTATATCTGATGAACAAAACCAACTACAATAATTGAGCAGTATCAAAACTGATATAAATTTGATAATAAACAACAATTGCAATATATTATGTTTTGGGATTGGAATCCTCGAACGACGGTGTGTTGCCGCCGGTGATCAGCCGCGGAGCAACACCGGTATGCCGAAGCATATCCAACTAAACAAAAGGTACCCAAGGCACATATCGGCCTAGCAAGGTGTTATATCCTGTATAACACATAGCTCACACTGGACCGCCGCCACGGCCTCTTACGCAACCATCCAACCCATAAAACCATTTTCCGTCAAAGGAGTCGAATCAAATGACATCCTTAACCACATAACTCCCCATTTCTCATGGTCCGGAGTTTTCCCAACAACCAATGGCGAAATAACCAGAACAATTAGTTATTCGCTAGTCTCAATTCAAAGCTTCACTGTATAGAGTAAGTTATAGCGAAATGTAAAAATATTTAACTATTCTGAACTTAGAATAGTAGAGAAATTGAAAGAATAAAGTTCAGAGTCAATATCGATTGAATAATAAATGAAGATATAGGTACTTGCATAATATAATTCAAAATAAACGTCACTTGAACAATAAGTGAAGTCAGGGATACTTGCCTGGTATGCTCAATAACCTCTTACTTTAACTCTGTTTCTATCTGCTGGCTACTATCTCCGTCTAACACTTGACTGCGCTCCTTGCTACTTGATTCTATAAACAAAAGGACTATCTTAATTGACAGATCTAAACTCAATCGACGTAACTATATGTCTTGACATCTACCCGATCGTTTATAACTAGCATGGCATTTTAAAATTATAACAGATAGCATGTATATCACGTAACACGTAATCATGGCATTTATATAACACGTACTCACATATTTTATGTAACACATAAGTCAAATCATTAAGAGGTACGTCTCAGTGCGTTCAGAATGAAAATTAGGTCAATATTAGCATTTACCGATCAAATACCGACTTAAACTGATACACAAATCAAATGACATTGCAATACAAAAGAAATTAGGTCTCAAAAGTATTTTTATTAAAAGCGCAATATTTTTCTGAATCTGTACGCGTTTGTTTCGTATTAAACGGACAAACGGTTGATTTATTATGAATTTTTGAACATTTTTCGGAATAAAACGGGTCTCCGAATCATTTAATAATTAAATAATAAGGCTCGAACACTCGAAAATAATTTAAAATAATATTTTAAAGCTCGAAGCTATTTTTCGGAATTTTTAAATCAAAAATAAATAATTAAATCTATTTATTAAATCAATTTAAAATCAATTAATAATTAATTAAGTTAATTAATCAATTAATATTAAATTAATTGATTAATTAAAATAATTAAAAACTAACTAAAATTAATTAATAAAATAAATCAGATTTATTTTTGAATTAAAAATGAATTTTGGAATTAAAATAATAATTTTAGGAATTAAAAAATGAATTTAGAGATTAAATAATGGATTTTTGAATTATTAATAAAAAGTAAAACCCAAAAACATGTTACAGGTTTTGTTTTAGGGAAGAATAGGATCAAACCCGGGTTTTTTAAACCGGGTTACGAAGAACACGGCCGGGTCCGGGTTGAACACCGGCCGGTTTCTGGAATAATCCCAGATTCCGGCGGCGTTTGGCCGGACTCCGGCGAGCTTTATTTGAGCCGCAAACACCACGGCTTCTATCAGGATCAATTCCTTATCGTTCTGGTAGCCCAGATATCAACCTAATAGCAGCAGTCAACACCAGATTCAAGAACTCCGATCAAACACCATTAAAACCGATGAGACCTTGAAGTTTTCCGGCGAATAATTCGATCCTACTCAATTCTCAACAAAACTCAACGTTTTATGGCTCAAATTAAACCTCTAAACATCTACAATCCATCCATGTCATCACAAACAATCAAAAACCACTAAATCATAAACCCCCAAAATTCGAATATTACCCTTAAAAATCGATTTTACAAATTATTAATCCTCTGATAATTTTGTTGAGCAATTAGGAAAGAGGATGTTGAGAGCTTCAAAACGGATATTCATACTTGTGATTTGGTGTTCAATAACACCTTCAAAATTGGCTTTGATTTTCAGAATTCTCCAAGAACACCAAGAACACATATTCAAGAAATTTTCAGAAATTAAAACCTTAATTTCTATATGATATCGAACTCTATTTTTGAAGTATAATATACCAAATTGACCAGAAAAACATGCTCTACAACATGGAAGCATCAAATCACATCAACAACATCAAGAACAAAAATTCATAATTTAATTATCAAATAATTCGAATATAAATAATTAAATAAGAAAATTACTGTGATTTCTGGGCAGAAACTGATGATTGATTCAGAAAGAAGATTTCGAGAGCTTCGTTTTGATATGCTGCACGCCCGAATCGGAGTTCGATAACGCCTTCGTTCGTGTGTTTGATTCTCGGGAACGTTTCGGTTTTCTCGGGTTTTTCTCTGTATTTACGGTGTTTTAACTGGTTGCAAATGAAAAACGGAATAAACGAAATAAGAAATAGGCTATTTATATTTATGGAATATTGGATCGTTCTGGATCGTTTTGGATCATTTTGGATCATTAAATTAGTTGCTTAGCCGCTAAGTAACTGCAATAACGATCCGATTCAATACCAAAATTGGATAATTATCAAAACCGAGCTTTTTATAAAATACTATATACGAAAATAATATAAAAATATCCCGTCTCTCGAAAATACGGGTTTTATTGATTACCGAAATAACTATCGTATCGAAAATATTGCGCCGGGCCGCGCACGGGTCAAACCGTAATCCGGATCGAAAAAGTCAAAACACGGAAAATGTCCGGAATTACCAGATTAGGTTAGGAAGGAGTTTTCGGAAGAGTTTCGGGTTGTAAAAACGCGAGACGGTTGAAGTTGGAAGATTCCCCGCTTTATAAAATAATTTTATAATTATTCTGAAAATAATTAATAATTCATAAATCATTATAAAATCATATAACACTCCAAAAATTACCAGAAAAATACCACAATTATCTATATTTTATTCTGGACATATACAAATTCAAATATTCAAATAATGTCACATATAACATTCAGATATCTATTCTACTTTTCAGATAATTCACCAAAAATTCACATAAAATCACATAAACAATTCCAAATAATAATAATAATATTTGAAAATATATGGGATATTACACTGAATGTGATAGTCAGGGAGGTCGCCATCAAGATAGAAGGAACCCATGACATAATGAAGTGGAAAATGAGGATTGTAAATTAAAAGATGACCCCAATTATGGGGAGTAGGATGAAACATTTCATACTAAGGAAACAGAAAGTCGAGTAAGGAAAGGAGACCCGAGACGGTACTCCTATATGACAATTCATGGACCTGTCTAGACAGAACTTAGACTATTATCCCCAACCACCACCTTGAGGAAACAATGCGATAGGAAATTCTTTCAGGACCTGTAAGTCTCTAAGCCCTCAGAGTTCCAAGGAACAGGTTGACCCAGTCGAGGCAAGAGCCTGGCTAAAGGAAATATAGGAATCATTTGAGATTCTAAATGATTGACGAATCTCAAAAGACTATTTTTGTCACTTACCCTCCTAAGAGAGAGGCCACCTGCTGGTGAAAGACCAAGAAAGGCACGGAGCCAGAGGTTAGAATAAACTGATTTAAGTTCAGTCAATTGTTTTCGGGAAAGTAATTCCCAAAGATAAGGAGATAGTGTAAAAGCTTTAGAGCCAGAACAAAGGCAGACGAGTATGATGAATTATGAATCTAAGTTGTAAAATTTGTCAAGATTCGTTCTGAGGACACGAATCCAGAATGACGGGATGTTTGAAATCAATGCTTATATTGTGATTGGTTTGTGAAATAATGATAAGAGAAAGGAAAATAAAAAGGAACTGAAGTGGAAAGGGATATAAAGGCAATAGAGTTTGAGAAATGATAAGGGAGTTGGGTATGAGGAAACACTAAAGACTCGTAGCAATAGAAATAGGAAAGTATGTAATCATTGGTATGAGGGTGATTCACCATGAGTTAAAGTTGAGGGTTGAAGGCATACGAGTTATGTACATTTTATCCCCTTTAAGTTGGGAGGATTCAAGGAAACCTTTAGATAGTTCGAAGGATAAATAATAAGACACGGATAGACTAAAGAGACAAGAAAGTAAGAAAGTAGGAAAATTGGATGAAGGAAGTGACCTTCAAGAATGTGAAGTGTAAGACCGGTGGCTTGATACCCAGAAAGGGAGACGCCATGTATGAAAGATATCCCAACATTGAGGTGACTGTTGAGATAAACAACAAAAGTAAATAACGAATTATTAAGAAGAAGTTCACGTTGAACATGACCAATATCTTCCAGAACATCCATGTTATCATTACCAAATCAGGAAAGAAAAGCGGATGACCATTGTTATCTTTTGGAGGCCATATGGATTGACCTCAATTTGAATAAGGATGCTATTATGAAGTTAGGTATAGACTATCGAGGTGGGAATGATGAATAAGATAATCTATCAAGGATATATGACTTGATTTATCCATGGAAGGATGCAGGTACCTTTTAAAGGTGGAATTAAGGATAGAACAGTGGTAACTTAAAATGAATCCTAGGGGAATGCATACAGGTTGGCATTTCACCCTTAATAGGGATAGTATGAGTTTTGACAGTATGAATTGGAAAGGATTAAGGTAATAACAACCTTTAAGAATCAGTGGAGAAATTTTTCAGAGGTATATAGACAATGGTTCTAGTAATAGTAAATGGTATTTTGATATGCCCTATATCTAGGGAATACAGGAGGAACGATTGAAGGATAACCTTAGAGGTTTTACAAGGAGAAAGGTAATATTCAAAAATTCTCAAGAATAGAAATGTTGATAAAGGAAATATGACGTAAATATAATGATGCCAAGTGGGGCACGTGTTGAACCACGAGAAAGTATGAATCGAACCAGTAAAGGTCGAAATTGTTCAGGATAATTAGGGCCCAGGATAAAAGATGTTCTAAGTATGATTCAGAATCAGTCTTGACAGTGATTAGCCTCTAAAGACTGAGGCAATAACTTATGGAAAACATCTTCACTCAAGCAGTGATCGGAAATAGGGTAGAAAATTTGTGAAAGTGGTTAAAATGACATTGACTGTAAGGAAATTTTACTATCAGGAAAGGCCAAAGAGGTGGCCGACACTTTAAAGGTAAGAGGATAATTATAGGCGCTTGTGCCAAAAGAATACAGTGATGATGGTTAAAGCTGTGAAGGTTGTATTATGGTTTGGAAGATTGACATTCCTTCTGATGACTGTGCAATACCCAACCGTAATAGTAGTTGGTAAAGGTTTAATTCATGTAATCGCCAGGAACGGGCTATCTATCTTAGGAGGTACTATCTTGAGAATAATCCAGGACCATGTTTCAAAAAGGACTAAACGAACTTTTGAGTTAAGTCTTCTATTTAAGGCATATGACTAAGAATGGTATTAACCTGCTATCGTTGCTTTGATTGAAACTCTTCTGCAATTTTATCTGCTTCATGTCATGAAAGTATGTCAGAGTTTGGAGTGTTCTTCATGAATTGTGATTGGTGGTTATGTTAACTCCTTAGGAGAATTAGATACGAGATGTATGGACTCCGTATGGTTAGCTATTAAGACTTCATGGAAAATGAATGACTACAGTAGGTCAGTGGTGGACCATAGTAAGGCAGCAATGATTCTGCGAGTAATGAGCTGATTACAACCGTGAGAGTTGTATTGGAATGGATGTTGAGATTGAATACCACTAATCGGGTAGTGGTAGTGTATAAGTTATCATTGATAGACTAATTAAGTAGAGTATCTACCTATTGAATATTTATTCTTTCTTATCAATAGAGAGCCGTATTATTATACGAGGAAGGTTGCGATGCAAGCATAGAATTCTAGTAACGATGATGTCTAGAATGAGATCCCAGGTTCGATTTTTGATATCGAGGGAGTTTCAAAGGTAATTGTGTATAAGCTAGAGGAAGTGCATGGGTCCATAGAATGATGGACGGAATAGCAAATATTTAAGCATGTGAAATGCGATGCGATAATACTCGATATTGATATAAATACATATATTTTTTGTTCTCCTATGACAAACCTCTATAGTTCAGAGGTAGATTCCAAGCCAGATATTTTATGGCAATATTTTTTACATATATATACAATTCTCTTCAGTTCGCTCTTTTCTCTTCTTTTCATTTCATGTAAGCTGAGAAGAACAACCCTTTCAGAAGGGGAGGTATTGCCGAATGACTATCTATCTTTGTGATAGAAGCCTAGTAGGATACCACATGTTGTTTAATTGCTTGTCAAGTACTAAAGGCTGGCCACCTTCTGTATTAACTATGTGATATAACAAGTGTTCATGATCATAGTGATCTCTCAACAAATTCCTTTACTTCTATTTGATTGATCAAATTTTGGAAAATAGAAACAACTGAAAAAGGAGTAATAAAGTGGTGGTAGTATGCGGAATGGAAACACATTCGTGATACTAAGGTTGACGTGGTTATTAAAAAGTTATAGAACGCTAGCGAGCAAAAGTATAACTAGTATAATATTAGGAACGGAAGGTAGTAGCGACTACGAACTGGGAAAAAGGATGGGTAGTGAGAAGCAAAATTTATAATGATTAGAAGCTATGATGAGAGTCTGTGTAATAGACTTGAAAGAATTTGGAATGATCACTTAACGCGGATTAAGTTATCTTACGACAATAGATCATATGTCAGTATTGAGGTATCGCCTTATGAGATCCTTGAGGGAAGACAATGTCGATCTCCCTTATGTTAGGATGAAGTTGTAGAGCGCAAGATGCTCGGACCCGCAGTAGTCCAAAGGACCAGGGATATAATAGATCTAATTAGAGGACGACTGGTAGTAGCCAGGAAGGACATAAAAAGTATGTCGATTTGACACGAAAGGACAAAGAATAGGAAGGAGGCAACCTTGTATTGTTAAAAGTATTCCCTTGAAAAGAATTAATGAGATTCGGAAAGAAAGGAAAGCTAAGTCCACCAAATTGTTGGACCCTTGGATATATTAAGAAGTATTGGGAAGTTAGCATATGAGCTAGCCTTACCCCAGAACATGTAGCAAGTCATAACGCGTTTCACGTATCAATGTTAAGAAAGGGTAATTCGGATGCCAGATAAATAGGGGCATAGGAGCGCATAGACATGCAACCAGACGTAACCTATATGGAGCAACCAGGAAGGGTATAGATTAAGAAGGAACGAGTGCTTAGGAGAAGGGTTATCAAACTAGTAAGAGTTTGATGGTAGAACCACAATGTGGGAAAATTTACTTGAGAGTTAGAAAGGGTAATGCTAAGAAAGTATCCCTATTCATTTTCTATCTGATTCCGGGACGGAATCCTTTTAAGGAGGGGAGACTGTAATAATCCCAATTTTTGGGAAATTTTGAAACCCTTATGAATAGTGTTTTTGCTGAATGAGAAAACTTTTCATGCCACACTATGTAGGGGTTCTGTTATGGATATTCTGGGATATTATTAGTACTCTATGTAGTATATAATTGTATGTAAAGATCGTTAGAATCCAATTCCGAACACTTTGGTTTTTCCCGGAAATACCCTAGATGCGGAAAGAATTGAGTATAAGGTAACAGGATAAAAAGGATTTAAATTAAAGGATTATAATAGAGGATCATAAAAAGGAATATAATGTACTGAGAAAGGTTAAGGGAACCTAAGTAATAAGATCCCGGGTATGATCCTTCAAACGATAAACGAGAACGAAAGTTAAGCGAACCGTATAACAGATCAGAGGTCATTAGGCAAATGATTAGGAAGTTAAGCAAAGGGATTAGAGGGAGTGATGTCATCCAACCAATAGAAAGAGGACAAAGGAGGGGTGATGACATCACAAAGTGATGTAGGCATGACATGGGAAGGAAGGAGGTGTGGTTGAATGAGAACCACACAAATTCAAGGGCAACAAGGTAATTGACTAAATCAAACAACAAAAAATCAACCAACCAAGCCAAAACATTTCATTTCACCAAAAAAACACAAAAATCTCTCTTCTTCTTCTTCATGCTCTCGGGTGCTTTTCTTAAAAAATGAAAGTCCAAGCTCCTCCACTTACTATTTAGCAAGGTAATTATCTAAGCTTCCCCATGGATAGTTACATACTTCCTATAAGTTTAAGCTTCTAATTACAAGCCAATCTTTTTCTATAAATCATGAAAGAAGATAGTGAATAGTGTTTTCAAGAACTAAAATTTGTGTTCTTGAAGTTTTGTTTAGATTAAGCTTGGATAAGGACTTTAAGGGTGATTCCAAGCCATTCTCTTGATTCTCCACTCTTCAAGGAAGGTATACCATCTCCAAACCCTAGATTCCTATGTATTATAAGATGATTTTGATTACTAGGGTGATATTGTAGCTTGTTGTTGTGATTAGAGTTTGGGATTTGAAATGGTATTGAATCGGATTGGTAAATCTTGTTGTTTTGGTTAAAAGAATGTAGTATAGTTAAATTCAAGCTTAGGCATAAGTATGAATGTTAAAATTGAATTGGTTGGGGTTGTTATGATGTGATAAGGATGGATGTTGGTTGTATGTTGGATTTGAGGTTGAATTGGGTTGGTTTTGAATGGTTTTAAATTGGGAAATCGCGTAAACATAGCCGTCGTAACGTCCGATTTTCTTTAGACTGTTTTTGTGCATAACATTAGGACCCGAGCACCCCCTGCTAGATTATGACCATTGCCATGTCTAGATAGCTCGTGTTACGAGCTTCGTTTTGATATGTAGTTCGTTCGATTCCGATGCACGGTTTAGGAGAAACGACCGTTTCAAGTAACGGCGTTTCATGAACGAAACTTTTCCCCTCGCCTTACTTTGAAACATAGGTTAAAGACCAAAAAGGGTTAATTAATGTATGAAACATTATGGTAAGTGTGTTAGGCAGTTGGTAAGACACTCGCAAAGGAATCGCTTTAAAACTCGTAAAGGTTAAATTATTAAAAATGGTGGAGCCGAGGGTACTCGAGTGACTTAAGCGAGTCAGTAAGCGCAAAACAAGCGTTAGAGTCTAAGTTAGTTAAAGTATAGATTTACAAGTGACTTTGGTTTAATTCCAACTTACTTGTTGCTTATAGGTTACCAGACTCGTCCAGAGCCATTCGTAACCCCCAAGTCGCTCAGGCAAGTTTTCTACCCGTTATACTGTTGTTGTGATGTATATATGTATATGCATTATCTTGCAGTAGATGCATGTTGGTTAATTAGCAAATGTTGTGATATATTGTAGCATGTTATATGGTACATATGCATGCCTGTTTCGTATTCTTGCCATATATATATCTGTTGGTCCAGTTGATAATACCTATGCTAGAGGATAACAGTAATTTGCATATACCCTTAGTATAGGGACCCAAAGGTGAAAACATTTTCTAAAACCGGGAGTCGAGGATCCCGAGTAGATTTTATATATATATATATATATATATTTATATATATTTATATGGTTATAATTTTCAAAACTATTAATCGAATAAGGGTTATTCGATAACTTTATATTAATTATTGAATATTATTTCGAATATTATTCGAGGGCTTATGACTCCCTTATATTATTATTGAATATTACTTGGATATTCATTCGAGGATGTATGACTCCTCTATTTTATGAATATTATTTATAATATTCATTCGAGGTATTATGACTCAGCTTATTATTTAATGAATATTATTTCGAATATTCATTCGAGGGCTTATGACTCAGCTTATTTATTTATTGAATATTATTTCGAATATTCATTCGAGGGCTTATGACTCAGCTTATTTTATTTATTGAATATTATTTGAATATTCATTTGAGGATCTATGACTCTGATTATTTGCTGAGATATATTCTTTATTTTATTAAAGAATAAGGTGTCGATAATCAAACTCACTTTTGATTATTCAAATAAAGATAGTACTTTCGTATAGGTATATCTTTGGATATTTAATATTCATTTCAAGTATAAGTTTCAAAACTTCTACTTCAATTATTTTTATAAAGATTATTCTTTATGGAAATATTATTTAAATAATAATATTCAGATATTTTCTAATATATTGGGATTGATTTATTTTATTAAATCAGCATCACTCCAAACATTCTTAAAAATGTTTTGCGAGTCTTCAAAATAATTTTTAAAAGTTAGAGCGGATCCTAAAACTCATTTTTATATTTAAGATCCTCCTTTCGAAGGGGATTTAAATAGTCGCTCAACACCTGAGGGATCCGGCTCTGTGGTGTGTTTTATATTCGCAACAAGGTTGCTGTTTTGTTAAATGAATCGATTACTTACCCAACACTCGGGAAGTAAAATTCTTGGAACAAGTTAATCCATTAACAGGCATCGCCTGGGAAATATCGGTGAGTTCTCCTTTCCAACTAGATACGACTTCTTGGTTGAGCCGTATCAACAAGTTTCTACTTGGGGAAGGGGGAACGAACTTTACATTTCAGAGTCATGGATTTCATCTGAACTAGGAGTGGCGTAAGTGGTCGAGTGGCGCCGGCCCAGCCTTATTATATTGGCCCAAATGGCCTAGAAGTTCCGCTAAGGCGGTCCATTCCTTAGGAGTTCAGTGTTCGGTTGACAAGTAAATCCGACAGGTTCTACTCTACATGTAGAAAATGGTGGGGTTGCACTACTACGACTGATCATCGTAAGTGGTCTTCCTGGCGCGGCAAACTCCCGTAATGAGTTCATCATCCAATTGGATATTTCTGCAACACTACCCAGAGCACTTCGATAGAAAGGCTACGGTTGGGCGATTGTTGAGTGTTGGCAGGGTCAAGTTTTCAAAATGATGTTTGCATCAAATGAAGTATCTCGTAACTTCATTTTATTTTGATGATATTTTAAAGATTTAATCTATTCAAATCTGGTCTTGTAGTCTCATCTACGTGATGAACTTTTGAAACTAATTATAACTTGAACGGTGGTAGTTCAAGTAGTATTTGGAAAAGATATAAGTATATTGGAGTATCTTGTAACTTCATCTTTTAAACTTATATCTAGTAAATGATTATCTTATGCATGACAAAGATTTTCAGAAAAACGTTGAGACAAGGTTAGATATATGAGATCACCTTGCAACGATATTTTTATACAGTTATATACTAGAACTCTGTGTATATTATGCATGGAAGAGGACTTCCAATATTTTGAAAAGTATATATATATATATATATATATACTGAATATTTTGCGACTTCATCGCATTAAGATATCAACTTGGTTCATTTCTTTTGACCAAGACTTTCATGAGTATTATGAGTAGGCTTATATATTGTTAATCATTATACATATTACTTTGGTGGGCTTGCTGCTCACCCTTGCTTTCTTCTTTCATCACACAACATCAGATAGACAAGATGAACAGGACCAAGCTCCCAATTCGCGAGCGGATAGGAAGCATTCCGCAGTTTCCTATAGGTGTTGAAGTCGCTATAGCTGAGGTAGGGAAATACCAATAGACTAGGCTTCAACTTTTGATGTACCAGACTTATGTATATTATGAATTGTAATAATGGCAAAGAAATGTAAATTTATTCAGAAACCTTTTTAAGGTGTATTGACATAATTGTGGAATAAAATGACTTGTGATTATTTTTGGATATTCATCTCTGAGACTATAACTTGTGGTGTGTGTGTGTATATTGTGGGGTCACAGTAAAGAGTAGTTGATTGTTTAATAAGATTGGGTGTTGTTAAGGGAAGTGGAACTCATGACAACCCGGATCCCCGACCCCGGATTTGGGGGTGTTACAATTTTGGTCCACATTTTGGTTCTAATCAACAATGTAAGTCACTTTTCACCATATTAGAGTCACTTTGCACCCTATAAGAGTTACTTTCCACCATATATACAACAATTAACATGTTAACATCATATATATCCAATTTGACATCCTTTAACCACCTATTAGTTACACTTTCATACAGGTCAATTTTGTTCCACATTTTGGTTCTAATCAACCATGTAAGTCAGTTTTCACCATATTAGAGTCACTTTGCACCCTATAAGAGTCACTTTCCACCATATATACAACAATTAACAAGGTAATATCATATACATCCAGTTTGACATCCTTTTACCACATATTAATGCCACTTTCATACAATTTAATTTTATTCCACATTTTGGCTCTAATCAACCATGTAAGTCAGTTTTCACCATATTAGAGTCACTTTGCACTCTATAAGAGTCACTTTCCCCATATATTGATACAATTAACATGTTAACATCATGTATATGCAATTAAACATCCTTTAACCACCTTTTGGCACCCATTTCCTACAAGTCAATTTTGGGCCATATTTTGGCTCTAATCAATCATGTAAGTGACTTATCACCATATTAGAGTCAGTTTGCACCTTATAAGGGTCACTTGCCATCATATATTGGTACAATTAACATGTTAACATTATATACATCCAATTAGAAATCCTTTTACCACTTCTTAGTGCCACATTCATACAAGTCAATTTTTGTAACACCCCCAGATCCGGGGTCGAGGATCCGGGTCGTCACGGTCTTTCTTTCCACAATATCACTTCACTTAATTAATAATAATAACCTTATGCTGTGACCCCACACTAACACACACCACAACCCGTTATAGTCTCAGAGATGAAATTTAAATAAGTACAAGTCTTTGAATCCACAATTTAAAAGTTATTACAACCCAAAATGATTACTTGATAAATTTACAGTTAATTGCCATTATCTGCCACAAGTTATAATTATACATAATTGATTCTCAAAAGTAGATGGTCTGATCTACAATAGATCTACCTCTGCAGCTATAGCAGCTACAACATCAACGGGAAGATGTAATATCCCATATTTTCAAATATTATCATTATTATTATTTGGAATTATTTATGTGATTTTATGTGAATTTTGGTGAATTATCTGATAAGTGGAATTGATGTTTGGGTGTTTAGATGTGATATTATTTGAATATTTGAATTTTTATATGTCCAGAATAAAATATAGATAATTGTGATATTTTTTCTGGTAATTTTTGGACTGTTAGATGATTTTATATTAATCTGTGAATTATTAATTATTTTCTGAGTAATTACCAAAATTATTTTATAAAGCCGGGAATCGTCCGACTTCAACCGTTTTGCGTTTTTACAACCCGAAACTCTTCCGAAAACTCCTTCCTAACCTAATCTGGTAATTCCGGACATTTTCCGTGTTTTGACTTTTTCAATCCGGATTACGGTTTAACCCGTGCGCGGCCCGGCGCAAAATTTTCGATACGATAGTTATTTCGGTAATCAATAAAACCCGTATTTTCGAGAGACGGGATATTTTTATATTATTCTCGTATATAATGTTTTATAAAAAGCTCGGTTTTGATAATTATCCAATTTTGGTATTGAATCGGATCGTTATTGCAGTTACTTAGCGGCTAAGCAACTAATTTAATGATCCAAAACGATCCAAAACGATCCAGAACGATCCAATATTCCATAAATATAAATAGTCTATTTCTTATTTCGTTTATTCCGTTTATTCATTTGCAACCAGTTAAAACACCGTAAATACAGAGAAAAACCCGAGAAAACCGATACGTTCCCGAGAATCAAACATATGAACGAAGGCGTTATCGAACTCCGATTCGGGCGTGCAGCATATCAAAACGAAGCTCTCGAAATCTCCTTTCTGAATCAATCATCAGTTTCTACCCAGAAATCATGGTAATTTTCTTATTTATTTATTTATATTCGAATTATTTGATAATTAAATTATGAAAATTTGTTCTTGATGTTGTTGATGTGATTTGATGCTTCCATGTTGTAGAGCATGTTTTTCTGGTCGATTTGGTATATTATACTTCAAAAATAGAGTTCAGTATCATATAGAAATTAAGGTTTGATTTTCTGAAAATTATTTGAATATGTGTTCTTGGTGTTCTTGAGAAATTCTGAAAATCAAAGTCAATTTTGAAGGCGTTATTGAACACCAAATCATAAGTATGAATAACCAAAATGAATCACAGACCATCCTCTATCATTTTATATCATCAAATCATTTCACTAGTTGGTAATTTTCAAATTCAATTTTTAGGGTTCTTGATCGAATTTGGGTGATTTTGATTCAAGGGTTATTGATAGATTTGGATGATGGGAATAGCTTCCTGGTATGATTTGCAATCGATTCATATATTTACTTGCAACAAACGATTATTAAATGGATCAAAACGAGTTTTTATTTTTTTTGTGTTTTCGATTTTTTTAATTCGATTTTTCTGATCAAACAGATTGTTTTATGAGTTTGTTATAAATGGTATTAGATTGTATGCATCACTAGCTTTGATTTGATATCGAAATCGCGCTGTTTGGTTTGAAATTAGTCGAATTCGAGTTTCACCTGAAAACTCCTCACCGGTTTTAATGGTGGCCGGTCGGGGTTCTTGATTTGTGATCGGAGTTTGAGTTTGGGAGGTAACAGGAGGGAGATGTGTTGAATTCTGGGTCCTTGGTACGATATTGAATCGACAGGGGCTGAAAAACGAAGTAATAAGTGTTGTTTTGGGGCTCAACGGAGCGTCACCGGAAATGTTTTCCGGGCCGGAATCTGGGGACGACGGCGGTGTTCTTCGAACATCCAGCCGGTGTTCTTGCTGACCCGATTTCCCCTCTTAACCCGGTTTCGACCCACCAACTTGACCCGCCTTTGATCTTAAAATCCCCAAACCCCAATTCATAATTCTGTTTGTGCATTTTCTTTTTAAAATTTATTTCAAAATTCATTTTTCTAATTTCAAAATTCATTATATATTTTCTGAAAATTATTTTTATTCTACAATAAATCTTAATTGATTAATTAATTGAATTTAGTTGATAATTAATTATTTAATTAGTCAATTAATTTAAATTTTAATTGATTAATTAATTTTAATTAGTTATTAATTAATTTTAATTGATTATTTAATTAGATTTAATTATTTATTTTTGATTTAAAAATTCTGAAAAATAGTTTCGAGCTTTAAAATATTATTTTAAATTATTTTCCAGGCTCGATAATTCTTATAAAAATATTTTAGGGTGTTCGAACCCTATTATTTTATTATTAGATGATTCAGAGATCGTTTTTATTCCGAAAAATATTCAAAAATTCATAATAAATCAACCGTTCGTCTGTTTAATACGAAACGAACGCGTACAGACTCAGAAAAATATTATGCTTTCATTAAAAATACTTTCGAGACCCAAATCCTTTTGTTTCGAAAGGTCGCTTGTTTTACGAATGATTCTAAGTCGATTATTCATCGATAAATCATATTTTTGACCCGATTTCAGTTTTAAACGAACAGAGTCGACCCTTCTGATGAACCGAGTCTTATGTGATATGAATTATGTGATATATAAGTTATGTGCTTATGTGTTATGTGAATTAGGTGTGTATGTGGATCAAGAGTCCTGTATTTGTCTGTTATATTTATGTGTGGGCTATCGTATGGGTAGACGATAGGCTTTTGACGCGTAGTTCGTCGAGTGGTTATCGATTAGACAATTAAAGTTCTATATTTTAATTATAGATGCGGATCTTTCGAGTTGATCAGGACAAGATGTTGGATAAAGAATGAGATGGAATGGTATTGGGCATCTGGCTTCTAGCAATCGCAGGAGCAGCATATCAGTCAAGTGTTGAAAAGAAGGACGGTGATGTTTTAAGACAAAATTTCAGAATAGATGCGTGTTTGCGAGTGTGACTAACTGCTAAAAACCCAAAGGCAAGTACCCCTAACTTCACTTATTGTTCAAGTGACGTTTATTTCAAATCATATTATGCAAGTATTTCTATCATCACTTATTATTCAAGTGATCTTTATTTTGAATCGTATCATGCAAGTATTGTTTTCCCTATCTCAGTTTAGAATCGATAAATGGTTTACATATCGCTGAATTAAATTATTCTGTTTACGCCAGTACCCTCTGCTATTCTATGTTCAGAATAGTCAAGTGATTTTACTTATCCAATTATTGGATTTATAAATGTTTTGGGATTTTGAGAAAAGTGATTTGGTTGCGAATATTCATACCCAAGAATTTGGGGAAAAAAAATTATTTCGGGTGTCGAGTATTATGACCCCTTTTCAATAAAAGGTTTTGAGATTTGATGGTTACTGGTAGCGTAAGAGGCCGAGGCACCGGTCCAGCATGAGCTATTATACAGAAGTGCAATACGGAAGTGTAATATCTTACAAGGCTTGTTATGCCTTTTCTTGGCGCCCTATAGGTACCGTATGGCTGCGGGATACGGGTAGTACCTATATTTACGGTATGGCTGCGGGATACCGGTGTTGTTTCGTGACTGATCATCAGGAACAGCATAGTGCATAATTGGTTCCAATCTAAATAGATATCTAAAATTCTTTATTGTTTTGATAATCATAGCATAAATGATTTATCAACTGATTCTGTTTTGGATTAAAAGTGAACTGTGGCTTTGATTCAGTTTCTGATTTTGTGGATACTTACGTTGTTGTTAAATATCAAAGGTGGTATTAGTATAGATGATTGATGTTGACTTCAGTATGGGTGTTGTGAGCATCAAAGTTCGTATAGATATCTAATTTGATATGACAACAAAATAAGTATTAATATCAAAAGTTCGGTTTTGAGTAAAGTTATGATTAAATCCATAATCATTGGTTCTTGTTATTGTGGTTTACGATATTTCCGTAAACACTGTTTTTACGAGTTTTATTCTCGTCAAGATTCAAAGTATTGCTGAAGCATGTCGCTGGAAAGTATAAAAAGGGTTTTTGAATACAATTAAGGAATCAATTCTGGGATTCCTCAACTAAAATTTTATGATTCAGCAACTATGATTTTAAAAATGTTCTGCTCTAATGCAGATGTCGGTTTTATATCAAACGACCCTATATATATGTTATAATTAACTTGCTGAGCATTTCTTCCGCTCATACTTGCCTGTTTTTAAATTTAACCTCCAGTGAGGATTAGCTTGCTGTTTAGCCGTGTAATTCGAGGAAGCAAGAAGAAGCTCTTGGAAGGTGGTTGGTCCAGGGTTTGCGGACTAGTGTAAGTTTTATTATGTAAAGTTGTTTATATTATATTATATTATAGTTTTGTATTTTATTTGGGCCTAGTATACTTCATTTCGAAGTTATACTAGTGGGTTTAGTTTTGAGTTGGAATTTATTGAAAAGAGTTTCAAAAGAAAGTGAAAATTTATTTGTGGAATTTGGAATTCTTGTTTCTAGAACTGTAACCTTAAAAGATCTTGGATTAGTTGGGGTCATAAATGATAAATATCTTCCGCTGGCATTTATTTATTGATTTAACAGGTTAATTTGGATTGAAGTTTTATAGTGACGACCAAATCCCTTGACCCCGGATTTGGGGGCGTTACAGGTTGGTATCAGAGCTGAGGTTATAGTAAACTAGAAACGAGAGTGTGTAGGAGTGTGTATAGCTATATGAGGACGTTTGAGCTCATATCAAGTTCCTGTTGGACTATTGGATATAGTACCAACGAATAAGTTAAGATAAGGCGTATTCGTTTGAGATGGTTGTGCTGAGCTGGATGGAACTCCTGGCAGTTGCAAAACTTATATGGTGGAATCTTTCGAGGCTACTACGTTTTGACGACGATGAAGATTATCGATATCATTGGAACGTGAAGAAGTGTCTAGAAGTGGGTGACGATTTAACTGGAGAGTTCAAATTGAAGATAAATATTAAGACCTTGGTAATACCTTCTCTTTTATAATTCCTTTTGACATCTCTCAAAAAGAAGTAATTGTTAGAGGATATATTCCCTAACACTCATTTTCAATCATATCTGTGTTTTAAATATGCCAGAGGCTGTTATGAATCCTATTTTTCAGGTTTTGATAGCTCTGTCAAGTTATGATAATAAATTCCACTTTTCTTATTTGGTGGATAGTTTCTTGGTGATGTGACACCAGTTGCTCATTTGGTGTCAGAATTTTGTTCTCTGGATTTCATTTCCTTCAGAATTATCATCTTTGAAATCTTTTCAGTTTTATTCATTTGATTTTGGATTCTTTTGATATTCTTTGATTCCGACTGAGATGAACAACCCTAACTATAGGGGACACAAGGTATACCTGTCTGTGTGATAGGAGTTGGATGGGACGCCATCACTTGTGTGTATTGTGAATACATGAAGGTTAACAACCTTTAGTAGTGTCTTAATTTGGACACGCAATACCAAGTTCGTTTGATCATATTGATCTCTCAGTTATTCTTTTATTTCAATAATACTTTTTCTCAAATTCAGATTTTGGTCTCGTTATGGTATCAAATACTTTTCTTTTTGAAATTCCATGATTGTATCATTCCAAATATTCGAAGGTATGCCAATAAGATTAAGCTGAGTTATCCTGGTCAAGTCAAAGCAGGGTTATGTGATGGGATTATTAAGAGCAACAGTGGATTGCAATGCGATTAAAATATCAGGGTGTATAGCGAAGTCAATCTGTTCTTTTATTTCTCTCTTTATCTTTCTTTCTTTTCTTCTCTCTATCTTTCTTTCTATTATTCTTTCTCGCGATCAGTAAAAAGTGATTTTATTGAAGAATTGGTCAAAGGGTGTGAATGGAACAGTGGTGCGCAGTGAAGCTCCTATAAAAATTTTGTTATACAAGGAATACAAAATTTGTTTGAGATTATGGAAAATAAAACCCTTAGTGCTTTCTTCTGCTGATTCCGAGGACGGAATCCTTATAAGGGGGGTAGATTGTAATATCCCATATTTTCAAATATTATCATTATTATTATTTGGAATTATTTATGTGATTTTATGTGAATTTTGGTGAATTATCTGATAAGTGGAATTGATGTTTGGGTGTTTAGATGTGATATTATTTGAATATTTGAATTTTTATATGTCCAGAATAAAATATAGATAATTGTGATATTTTTTCTGGTAATTTTTGGACTGTTAGATGATTTTATATTAATCTGTGAATTATTAATTATTTTCTGAGTAATTACCAAAATTATTTTATAAAGCCGGGAATCGTCCGACTTCAACCGTTTTGCGTTTTTACAACCCAAAACTCTTCCGAAAACTCCTTCCTAACCTAATCTGGTAATTCCGGACATTTTCCGTGTTTTGACTTTTTCAATCCGGATTACGGTTTAACCCGTGCGCGGCCCGGCGCAAAATTTTCGATACGATAGTTATTTCGGTAATCAATAAAACCCGTATTTTCGAGAGACGGGATATTTTTATATTATTCTCGTATATAATGTTTTATAAAAAGCTCGGTTTTGATAATTATCCAATTTTGGTATTGAATCGGATCGTTATTGCAGTTACTTAGCGGCTAAGCAACTAATTTAATGATCCAAAACGATCCAAAACGATCCAGAACGATCCAATATTCCATAAATATAAATAGTCTATTTCTTATTTCGTTTATTCCGTTTATTCATTTGCAACCAGTTAAAACACCGTAAATACAGAGAAAAACCCGAGAAAACCGATACGTTCCCGAGAATCAAACATATGAACGAAGGCGTTATCGAACTCCGATTCGGGCGTGCAGCATATCAAAACGAAGCTCTCGAAATCTCCTTTCTGAATCAATCATCAGTTTCTACCCAGAAATCATGGTAATTTTCTTATTTATTTATTTATATTCGAATTATTTGATAATTAAATTATGAAAATTTGTTCTTGATGTTGTTGATGTGATTTGATGCTTCCATGTTGTAGAGCATGTTTTTCTGGTCGATTTGGTATATTATACTTCAAAAATAGAGTTCAGTATCATATAGAAATTAAGGTTTGATTTTCTGAAAATTATTTGAATATGTGTTCTTGGTGTTCTTGAGAAATTCTGAAAATCAAAGTCAATTTTGAAGGCGTTATTGAACACCAAATCATAAGTATGAATAACCAAAATGAATCACAGACCATCCTCTATCATTTTATATCATCAAATCATTTCACTAGTTGGTAATTTTCAAATTCAATTTTTAGGGTTCTTGATCGAATTTGGGTGATTTTGATTCAAGGGTTATTGATAGATTTGGATGATGGGAATAGCTTCCTGGTATGATTTGCAATCGATTCATATATTTACTTGCAACAAACGATTATTAAATGGATCAAAACGAGTTTTTATTTTTTTTGTGTTTTCGATTTTTTAATTCGATTTTTCTGATCAAACAGATTGTTTTATGAGTTTGTTATAAATGGTATTAGATTGTATGCATCACTAGCTTTGATTTGATATCGAAATCGCGCTGTTTGGTTTGAAATTAGTCGAATTCGAGTTTCACCTGAAAACTCCTCACCGGTTTTAATGGTGGCCGGTCGGGGTTCTTGATTTGTGATCGGAGTTTGAGTTTGGGAGGTAACAGGAGGGAGATGTGTTGAATTCTGGGTCCTTGGTACGATATTGAATCGACAGGGGCTGAAAAACGAAGTAATAAGTGTTGTTTTGGGGCTCAACGGAGCGTCACCGGAAATGTTTTCCGGGCCGGAATCTGGGGACGACGGCGGTGTTCTTCGAACATCCAGCCGGTGTTCTTGCTGACCCGATTTCCCCTCTTAACCCGGTTTCGACCCACCAACTTGACCCGCCTTTGATCTTAAAATCCCCAAACCCCAATTCATAATTCTGTTTGTGCATTTTCTTTTTAAAATTTATTTCAAAATTCATTTTTCTAATTTCAAAATTCATTATATATTTTCTGAAAATTATTTTTATTCTACAATAAATCTTAATTGATTAATTAATTGAATTTAGTTGATAATTAATTATTTAATTAGTCAATTAATTTAAATTTTAATTGATTAATTAATTTTAATTAGTTATTAATTAATTTTAATTGATTATTTAATTAGATTTAATTATTTATTTTTGATTTAAAAATTCTGAAAAATAGTTTCGAGCTTTAAAATATTATTTTAAATTATTTTCCAGGCTCGATAATTCTTATAAAAATATTTTAGGGTGTTCGAACCCTATTATTTTATTATTAGATGATTCAGAGATCGTTTTTATTCCGAAAAATATTCAAAAATTCATAATAAATCAACCGTTCGTCTGTTTAATACGAAACGAACGCGTACAGACTCAGAAAAATATTATGCTTTCATTAAAAATACTTTCGAGACCCAAATCCTTTTGTTTCGAAAGGTCGCTTGTTTTACGAATGATTCTAAGTCGATTATTCATCGATAAATCATATTTTTGACCCGATTTCAGTTTTAAACGAACAGAGTCGACCCTTCTGATGAACCGAGTCTTATGTGATATGAATTATGTGATATATAAGTTATGTGCTTATGTGTTATGTGAATTAGGTGTGTATGTGGATCAAGAGTCCTGTATTTGTCTGTTATATTTATGTGTGGGCTATCGTATGGGTAGACGATAGGCTTTTGACGCGTAGTTCGTCGAGTGGTTATCGATTAGACAATTAAAGTTCTATATTTTAATTATAGATGCGGATCTTTCGAGTTGATCAGGACAAGATGTTGGATAAAGAATGAGATGGAATGGTATTGGGCATCTGGCTTCTAGCAATCGCAGGAGCAGCATATCAGTCAAGTGTTGAAAAGAAGGACGGTGATGTTTTAAGACAAAATTTCAGAATAGATGCGTGTTTGCGAGTGTGACTAACTGCTAAAAACCCAAAGGCAAGTACCCCTAACTTCACTTATTGTTCAAGTGACGTTTATTTCAAATCATATTATGCAAGTATTTCTATCATCACTTATTATTCAAGTGATCTTTATTTTGAATCGTATCATGCAAGTATTGTTTTCCCTATCTCAGTTTAGAATCGATAAATGGTTTACATATCGCTGAATTAAATTATTCTGTTTACGCCAGTACCCTCTGCTATTCTATGTTCAGAATAGTCAAGTGATTTTACTTATCCAATTATTGGATTTATAAATGTTTTGGGATTTTGAGAAAAGTGATTTGGTTGCGAATATTCATACCCAAGAATTTGGGGAAAAAAATTTATTTCGGGTGTCGAGTATTATGACCCCTTTTCAATAAAAGGTTTTGAGATTTGATGGTTACTGGTAGCGTAAGAGGCCGAGGCACCGGTCCAGCATGAGCTATTATACAGAAGTGCAATACGGAAGTGTAATATCTTACAAGGCTTGTTATGCCTTTTCTTGGCGCCCTATAGGTACCGTATGGCTGCGGGATACGGGTAGTACCTATATTTACAGTATGGCTGCGGGATACCGGTGTTGTTTCGTGACTGATCATCAGGAACAACATAGTGCATAATTGGTTCCAATCTAAATAGATATCTAAAATTCTTTATTGTTTTGATAATCATAGCATAAATGATTTATCAACTGATTCTGTTTTGGATTAAAAGTGAACTGTGGCTTTGATTCAGTTTCTGATTTTGTGGATACTTACGTTGTTGTTAAATATCAAAGGTGGTATTAGTATAGATGATTGATGTTGACTTCAGTATGGGTGTTGTGAGCATCAAAGTTCGTATAGATATCTAATTTGATATGATAACAAAATAAGTATTAATATCAAAAGTTCGGTTTTGAGTAAAGTTATGATTAAATCCATAATCATTGGTTCTTGTTATTGTGGTTTACGATATTTCCGTAAACACTGTTTTTACGAGTTTTATTCTCGTCAAGATTCAAAGTATTGCTGAAGCATGTCGCTGGAAAGTATAAAAAGGGTTTTTGAATACAATTAAGGAATCAATTCTGGGATTCCTCAACTAAAATTTTATGATTCAGCAACTATGATTTTAAAAATGTTCTGCTCTAATGCAGATGTCGGTTTTATATCAAACGACCCTATATATATGTTATAATTAACTTGCTGAGCATTTCTTCCGCTCATACTTGCCTGTTTTTAAATTTAACCTCCAGTGAGGATTAGCTTGCTGTTTAGCCGTGTAATTCGAGGAAGCAAGAAGAAGCTCTTGGAAGGTGGTTGGTCCAGGGTTTGCGGACTAGTGTAAGTTTTATTATGTAAAGTTGTTTATATTATATTATATTATAGTTTTGTATTTTATTTGGGCCTAGTATACTTCATTTCGAAGTTATACTAGTGGGTTTAGTTTTGAGTTGGAATTTATTGAAAAGAGTTTCAAAAGAAAGTGAAAATTTATTTGTGGAATTTGGAATTCTTGTTTCTAGAACTGTAACCTTAAAAGATCTTGGATTAGTTGGGGTCATAAATGATAAATATCTTCCGCTGGCATTTATTTATTGATTTAACAGGTTAATTTGGATTGAAGTTTTATAGTGACGACCAAATCCCTTGACCCCGGATTTGGGGGCGTTACAGAAGACGCGGGACGCTTCCCACGCGCTTGCGCTGGGTCTGCTGGAGTCTGGCCATCTTTCCTAACTGTTTTTGTGTGATGAAGAAATAAAGCAAGGGTGAGCAGCAAGCCCACCAAAATAATATATATAATGATTTACAATATATGAGCCTACTCATAATACTCATGAAAGTCTTGGTCAAAAGAAATGAACCAAGTTTGATATCTTAATGCGATGAAGTCGCAAAATATTCAGTATATATATATATATATACATATATACTTTTCAAAATCTTGGAAGTCCTCTTCCATGCATAATATACACAAAATCCCAGTGTATAACTGTATATATAAAAAAATATCGTTGCAAGGTGATCTCATATATCTAACCTTGTCTCAACGTTTTTCTGAAAATCTTTGTCATTCATAAGACAATTATTAATTAGATATAAGTTTAAAAGATGAGGTTACCAAATACCCCAATATACTTATATCTTTCCCAATACTACTTGAACTACCACCGTTCAAGTTATAACCAGTTTCAAAAGTTCATCCCACTGATGAGACCACAAGATAAGACTTGAATAGATTCAATCTTTGAAATATTATTGAATGAAAAAGTTATGAGATACTTTATTTAGTCCCGATATATATATCCACATATATATATCTCTAAAACATTTCCTGGAACCTCTGTTATGTAAAGTATGAACAGAGTTGCAATATCCAATGAATTTGGAAGGAAAAGAAAACCTTTGGCATAAACCAGATATCTTGCTGATCAGGCAAAGATACCCATAAGTAACCTTTTCTACTAGTAGATGGACGAATTCCCCACTGGTCATCACCCTGGTCATAATTAAGACCTTATGCTGGACTGCCACTCAGCCACTTATGCATTTGATGGACTCCCACTGAGCCACTTACACTATCATGGACGCCCACTGCGCCCATGTTGCTTATGCCGACTCAATAGATGGACTTACTTCCCGAACGTTGGGTAAGTAATCAATTCATTTGCCAAAACTGCAACCTTGTTGCGAATATAAAATACACCACAGAGCCGGATTCCCCAGGTATTGAACGAGTATTTAAATCCCCTTTAAAAAGGAAGATCTTAAATATAAAAATGAGTTTTGGGATCCGCTCTAACTTTTAAAAAATCATTTTGAAGACTCGAAAACACTTTAAAGAGTGTTTGGAGTAAGGCTGATTTAATGAAGTAAATCAGTCCCCAGAATATTTAGAAAATGACTGAATATTATTATTTAAATAATATTCCCATAAAGAATAATCTTTATTTGAATAATCGAAAATAAGTTTGATTATTGAACATTATTCTTTAATAAAATAAAGAATATATCTCAGCAAATAATCGGAGTCATAGATCCTCAAATGAATATTCAAATAATATTCAATAAATAATATAAACTGAGTCATAAACCCTCGAATGAATATTCAAATAATATTCAATAAATAATATAAAAGGAGTCATAAGCCCTCGAATGAATATTCAAATAATATTCAAATAATAAAATAAACTGAGTCATAAGCCCTCGAATGAATATTCAAATAATATTCAATAAATAATATAAAAGGAGTCATAAGCCCTCGAATGAATATTCAAATAATATTCAAATAATAAAATAAACTGAGTCATAAGCCCTCGAATGAATATTCAAATAATATTCAAATAATAGAATAAAGGTATCGAATAAACCTTATTCGATCCATAGTTTTAAAAACTATATCCATATATATATATATATAAATATATATATATAATATACTCGGGAACATCGACTCCCGGTTTAGAAATATGTTCACCTTTTATCCCCTATACTAAGGGTATACGCAACTACTTGCTTATTTCTAGCATAGGTATTATGCAACTATAAGCATTGAAATCAACAGATAGATAACCAGATTACGAAACAGACATGCATATATACCATATTAGCATGCTCCAATATATCGCAAAATTTGCTAATAACAATCATGCAATATCACAAGATAATGCATATACATATATTTACATCACAACAACAGTATAACGGGTAGAAAACTTGCCTGAGCGACTGGGGGGTTACGAATGGCTCGGGACGAGTCTGGTAACCTATAAGCAACAAGTAAGTTGGAATTAAACCAAAGTCACTTGTAAATCTATACTTTAACTAACTTAGACTCTAACGCTCATTTTGCGCTCACTGATTCGCTTAAGTCACTCGGGTACCCTCGGCTCCACCATTTTTAATAATTTAACCTTTACGAGTTTTAAGGCGATTCCTTCGCGAGTGTCTTACCAACTGCCTAACACACTTACCATAAATGTTTCATACTTCAATTAGTCCTTTTTGGTCTTTAACCTATGTTTCAAAGTAAGGCGAGGGGAAATGTTTCGTTCGCGAAACGCCGTTACTTGAAACGGTCGTTTCTCCTAAACCGTAAATCGGAATCGAACGAACTACATATCAAAACGAAGCTCGTAACATGAGCTATCTAAACATGGCAGTGGTCATAATCTAGCAGGGGGTTCTCGGGTCCTAATGCTATGCACAAAAACAGTCCAAAGAAAATCGGACGTTACGACGGCTATGTTTACGCGATTTCCCATTTTTTAAACCATCCACAATCAACACAAACCATCCTCAAATCCAACACACAACAAACACCCATCCTTATCACATCATAACAACAAGATACAATATCAACCCACTACTCAAAATCATCTTATAATATATATGAACCTAGGGTTTGGAAATGGTATACCTTCCTTGAAGTGGTGGGTGGAGCTAGGAAGCCTTAAGAAGCTTGGAGAAGCCTTAGGAAAGCTTGGATCTTCAAGAAAACAAGAAAAAGTTCAAGTAAAAAAACTTGAAAACACTATTCATTGTCTTCTTCTTTGATTAAATGAAGAAGTTAGAGAAAGAATTAATGGCTTAAACTCATGATATAGCCATAACTAAGCATAAAGATGGTTAGGGAATTTTCTTACCAATTAAGGATGCTTGGATCTTGATTTTGAAAATTTCTTCTTTGAAAAAGTGTAAAAAGCCGAGAGCTAGGTGATGAACAAATGCCTTGGTTGTTTTTGACTTTTGATGAAATGATTTTGCTAGCTTGGTTGGCTTGATTTGTATTTGATTTAGCAAATTACTACCTTGCCCTTGAATTTGTGTGGTCCTTAATCAACCACACCTCCTTCCTTCCCATGTCATGCTTACCTCATCCACATGATGTCATCCTTCCTTCCTTGTCTTCTTTCTATTGGTGGGATGACATCATTCCTACTAATCCCTTTGATTAACTTCCTAATCGTTTGCCTAATGACCGCTGATCTGTTATACGGTTCGCTTAACTTTCGTTCTCGTTTATCGTTTGAAGGATCATACCCGGGATCTTATTACTTAGGTTCCCTTAACCTTTCTCAATACATTATATTCCTTTTTATGATCCTCTATCATAATCCTTTAATTTAAATCCTTTTTATCCTGTTACCTTATACTCAATTCTCTCCGTATCTTGTGGATTTCCGGGAAAAATCAAAGTGTTCGGAATTGGATTCTGACGATCTTTACATACACTTATATACCACATAGAGTACTAATAATATCCCATAAGATCAATAACAGAACCCCTACATAGCGTGGCATGAAAAGTTTTCTCGTTCAGCAAAAACACTATTCATAAGGGTTTCAAAATTTCTCAAAAATTGGGGTCATTACAGTCTCCCCTCCTTAAAAGGATTCCGTCCCGGAATCAGATAGAAAACAAATGGGGATACTTTCTTAGCATTACACTTTCTAACTCTCGAGTCAATTTTCCCACATTGTGGTTCTACCACCAAACTCTGCGTAGTTTGATAATCCTTCTCCTAAGCACTTGTTCCTTTTCACTCTATAACCCTTCCTGGTTGCTCCATATAGGTTACGTCGGGTTGCATATCTATGCGCTCATATGCCTCTATTTATCTGGCATCTGAATTACACTTCCTTAACATTGATACGTGAAACACGTTACGACCTGCTACATGTTCGGGGTTAGGGCTAGCTCATATGCTAACTTCCCAAACGTCTTAATATATCCAAGGGTCCAACAAATTGTAGACTTAGCTTTCCTTTCTTTCCGAACCTCATCAATCCTTTCCAAGGGATACCTATAACATTACTAGGTCCCCTATTTCATACTCTTTATCCTTTCGTGTCAAATCAACATACTTATCATGTCCATCTTGGGCTACTACCAGCCATCCTCTGATTAGATCTATTATATCCTTGGTCCTTTGGACTACTGCGGGTCCGAGCATCTTGCGCTCTACAACTTCATCCTAACATAAGGGAGATCGACATTGTCTTCCCTCAATGATCTCATAAGGCGACATCTCGATAATGGCATATGATCTATTATCGTAAGATAACTTAATCCGTGTTAAGTGATCATTCCAATTTCTTTCAAGTCTATTGCACAGACTCTCATTATAGCTTTTATCATTAGAACTTTTGCTTCTTAATACCCATTCTTTTCCAGTTCGTAATCGCTACTACCTTCCGTTCCTAATATTATACGGGTTATACTTTTGCTCGTTAGCGTTCTATAACCTTTTAATAACCACGTCAACCTTAGTATCACGAATGTGTTCCCATTCCGCATACTACCACCACTTTACTACTCCTTTTTCAGCGGTTTCTATTTTCCAAAATTTGATCAATCAAATAGAAGTAAAGGAATTTGTTGAGAGATCACTATGATCATGAACACTTGTTATATCGCATAGTTAGTACAGAAGGTGGCCAGCCTTTAGTACTTGACAAGCAATTAAACAACATGTGGTATCCTACTAGGCTTCTATCACAAAGATAGATAGTCATTCGGCAATACCTCCCCTTCTGGAAGGGTTGTTCTTCTCAGCTTACATGAAATGAAAAGAACGAACTGAAGAGAATTGTATATATGAAAAAAATATATTGCCACAAAATATCTGGCTTGGAACCTACCTCTGAACTATAGAGGTTTGTCATAGGAGAACAAAACATATACGTGTTTATATCAGCATCAAGCATTATAGCCTCGTATTTCCCATGCCTAAATATTTTCGCTATCCCGTCCATCATTCTATGGACCCACACTCTTCCTCGAGCTTATACATAATCACCTTTGAAACTCCCTCGACATCGAAAATCGAATCTGGGATCTCATTCTATACATCATCGTTACTAGAATTCTATGCTTGCACCGCAACCTTCCTCGTATAATAATACGACTCTCTATTGATAAGAAAGAATAATTATTCACTAGGTAGATACTCTACTTAATTAGTCTATCAATGATAACTTATACACTACCACGACCCGATTAGTGGTACTCAATCTCAACACCCATTCCAATACAACTCTCACGGTTGTAATCAGCTCAATACTCACAGAATCATTGCTGCCTTACTATGGTCCACCACTGACCTACTGTCGTCATTCATTTTCCATGAAGTCTTAATAGCTAACCATACGGAGTCCATACATGTCGTATCAAATCCTTCTAAGGAGGTAACATAATCACCATTCATGATTCATGGAGTACACTCCTGATCCTGACATACATACATGACATGAAGCATATAAAATTGCAGAAGAATTTCAATCAAAGCACCGATAGCAGGTTAATAACATTCTTAATCATATGCCTTCAATAGAAGACTTAACTCAAAGGTTCGTCTAGTCCTTTTGGAAACATGGTCCTGGCTTATCCCAAGATAGGACCTCCTAAGATAGATAGCCCGTTCATGGCGATTACACAATTTAAACCTTTACCAACTACTATTACGGTTGGGTATTGCACAGTCATCAGAAGGAATGTCAATCTTCCAAACCATAATTCAACCTTCACATTTTTAACCATCATCACTGTATTCTTTTGGCAACGCGCCTATAATTTTTCCTTTTACCGTTAAAGTGTCGGCCACCTCTTTGGCCTTTCCTGATAGTAATAGTTCCTTACAGTCAATGTCATTTTAACCACCTCCAAATAAATTTTCTACCTTATTTCAATCACAGCTTATGTGAAAATACTTTTCTTTAATATCTGATGAGTAAAAAAAAATTTCCATTTTTCCATAAGTTATCCCCTCAGTCTTTAGAGGTTAATCACTGTCATGACTGACTCTCAATCATAATTAGAACATCTTTTATCTTAAGTCCTAATTGCCCTGAACAATTTCGACCATTACTGGTTCGATCCATACTTTCTCGTGGTTTAACACGTGCCCCACTTGGCAACATTATAATTACGTCATATTTCCTTTATCAACATTTTTATTCTTGAGAATTTTGAATATTACCTTTCTCCTTGTAAAACCTCTAAGGTTATCCTTCAATCGTTCCTCCTGTATTCCCTAGATACAGGGCATATCAAAATACCATTCACTATTACTAGAACCATTGTCTATATACTTCTGAAAAATTTCTCCACTGATCCTTAAAGGTTATTATTACCTTAATGCTTTCCAATTCATACTGTCAAAACTCATACTATCCCTATCAAGGGTGAAATGCCAACCTTTATGCATTCCCCTAGGATTCGTTTTAAGTTACCGATGTTCTATCCTTAATTCCACCTTTAAAAAGGTACAAGCATCCTTCCATGGATAAATAAAGTCATATATCCCTGATATGGGTATCTTATTATCTTATTCAATCATTCCCACCTCGATAGTAAATGCCTAATTTCACAAATACATCTGTATACAAAATGAGGTTAATCAAAATGGCCTCCAAAAGATAACAACGGTTATCCGCTTTTCTTGCCTAATCTGGTAACGATAACATGGATGTTCTGGAAGATATTGGTCGTGTTCAACGTGAACTTCTTCTTAATAATTCCTTATTTACTTTTGTTGTTTATCTCAACAGTCACCTCAATGTTGGGATATCTTTCATATCTGGCGTCTCCCTTTCTGGGTATCATGCCACCGGTCTTACACTTCACCTTCTTGAAGGTCACTTCCTTCATCCAATTTTCTTAATTTCTTACTTTCTTATCCCCTTAGTCTATCCGCGTCTCATTATTTATCCTTCGAATTATCTCAAGGTTTCCTCGAATCCTCCCAACTTACAGGGGATAAACTATATGCATCTCTTATGCCTTCAACCGTCAACTTTAACTCATGGTGAATCACCCTCATCCTGACGATCATATACTTTTCTATTTCTATTAATAGGAGTCTTTAGGGTTTCCTCATACCCAACTCCCTTATCATTCCTCAAACTCTGTTGCCTTTTTATTCCTTTCCACTTCAATTCCTTTTTATTTTCCTTTCTCTTATCATTATTTCATGAACCAACACAACATAAGCATTGATTTCAAATATCCCGTCATTCTGGATTCGCGTCTTCAGAACGAATCTTAACAACTTTTACAGCTTAGATTCATAATTCATCATACTCGTCTGCCTTTGTTCTGGCTCTAAAGCTTTTACACTATTCCATAACCTTGGGAATTACGATCCCGAAAACAATTGACTAAACTTTAATCAGTTTATTATAATCTCTGGCTCCATGCCTTTCTTGGTCTTTCACCAGCGGGTGGTCTCTCTCTTGGGAGGGTAAGTGACAAAACAGTCTTTTGTGGTTCGTCAATCATTTAGAATCTCAAATGATTCATCTATTTCCTTTAGCCAGGCTCTTGCCTCGACTGGGTCAGCTTGTTCCTTGGAACTCTGAGAGCTTAGCGACTTAAAGGTCATGAAAGAATTTCCCACCGCACTTTCTCCTCAGAGTGGTGGTTGGGGATAATAGTCTAAGTTCTGTCTAGACAGGTCCATGAATTGCCGTATAGGAGTACCGTCTCGGGTCTCCTTTCCTTACTCGACTTTCTGTTTCCTTATTATGAAATGTTTCATCCTACTCCCCATAATTGGGGTCATCTTTTAATTTAAAATCCTCATTTTCCACTCCATTATGTCATGGGTTCCTTCTATCTTGATGGCGACCTCCCTGACTATCGCGTTCAGGGTTTGCTCTAAATCTTATTCCTCAACTATGGCTCTCATCTAAGTTCTCATCCTTACACTCTTGAACTTTCGGAACCCAAATTCTATAGGAATACCTCATTATTCCCTTATCATCTTTCTCGATATTAATCTTTTATCTAATTGTTGGCTCTCTGCCTTCATTCATAACTTTTTCTGGCACAATATGATCTTTTCCAATAATTCGGGCTGTATTGCAATCTCAAACAGCTTTTCGGTACCGGCTCCGGTTACCTTCACTTCTATTTCCATTTTCTCAAAATCTCTTATAAACTCTCCAAAAGGCATTATCATCTTGAGTCTCTCCTTTTTACTAAGGGCATCAGCCACCATATTGGCTTTCCCCGAATGATAAAGAATCTCCCAATCATTATTCTTGGTTAGCTCTAACTGCCTCCTCTGGCATATGTTGAGCTCTTTCTACGTGAAAATGTACTAGAGCACTTATGGCTTAGGTAATTCTCGCACTTCTCTCCATACAAGTAGTGCCTCCAATCTTTAGGGTAAACTATTGCCACGAGCCTAAGCTCATGAGCGGGGATATCGAATTTCATACTACCTTAATTGTCTTGACATGTACGCGATTACCTTACCGTGCTGCATAAGCACGCACCCTAAGCCCTTGTGCGAAGCGTCACTACACTTCACAAAATCTCCTTTTCCATCCGGCAACGCCAGCATAGGGGCCATCACCAACCTCTGCTTCAGTTCTTGAAAGCTGTTCTCACATTTCTCTGTCCATTCGAACTTCTCAGTCTTATGAGTAAGCCGCGTTAAAGGGGGCTACTATCTTTACAAATTTGAACGAACCTCCGGTAGTGATCGACCAATCCTACCTCTGGTAGTTGACCTAACCATGGTCATCAATTCATCAGTGGTCCTTTATCCATTCTTGTCAGGATCCTCCATGGGATCCTCCTCAGCAACTATCCCTTCTAGGACAACATCCTTAATATCAACATCATCCGGTTCTGCATTAGGACACTCTATCGGATCCACAATCCGATCTCCAATTAGTAATAAAATATCATCGCGCTGTTGCTCCTCAACCTCAGGGTTCGGAGTCCCGCTACTCTATACGATAACGAACTACGCTTCTATCGCTACATTTATAAGGGTTCCCATAAGGGTTTTAACTGTCAGTACTACGTTAGGTAGTCCGACTATGAACTTGGCAAGAGTTCTTATTATCTTAGTGAACTTATTATCTTAACGTCCCATCATCTCTGAGGTTTATAACGCTTAGCTCTGATACCATTTCTGTAACACCCCCAGATCCGGGGTCGAGGATCCGGGTCGTCACGGTCTTTCTTTCCACAATATCACTTCACTTAATTAATAATAATAACCTTATGCTGTGACCCCACACTAACACACACCACAACCAGTTATAGTCTCAGAGATGAAATTTAAATAAGTACAAGTCTTTGAATCCACAATTTAAAAGTTATTACAACCCAAAATGATTACTTGATAAATTTACAGTTAATTGCCATTATCTGCCACAAGTTATAATTATACATAATTGATTCTCAAAAGTAGATGGTCTGATCTACAATAGATCTACCTCTGCAGCTATAGCAGCTACAACATCAACGGGAAGACGCGGGACGCTTCCCACGCGCTTGCGCTGGGTCTGCTGGAGTCTGGCCATCTTTCCTAACTGTTGTTGTGTGATGAAGAAATAAAGCAAGGGTGAGCAGCAAGCCCACCAAAATAATATGTATAATGATTTACAATATATGAGCCTACTCATAATACTCATGAAAGTCTTGGTCAAAAGAAATGAACCAAGTTTGATATCTTAATGCGATGAAGTCGCAAAATATTCAGTATATATATATATACATATATACTTTTCAAAATCTTGGAAGTCCTCTTCCATGCATAATATACACAAAATCCCAGTGTATAACTGTATATATAAAAAAATATCGTTGCAAGGTGATCTCATATATCTAACCTTGTCTCAACGTTTTTCTGAAAATCTTTGTCATTCATAAGACAATTATTAATTAGATATAAGTTTAAAAGATGAGGTTACCAAATACCCCAATATACTTATATCTTTCCCAATACTACTTGAACTACCACCGTTCAAGTTATAACCAGTTTCAAAAGTTCATCCCACTGATGAGACCACAAGATAAGACTTGAATATATTCAATCTTTGAAATATTATTGAATGAAAAAGTTATGAGATACTTTATTTAGTCCCGATATATATATATCCACATATATATATCTCTAAAACATTTCCTGGAACCTCTGTTATGTAAAGTATGAACAGAGTTGCAATATCCAATGAATTTGGAAGGAAAAGAAAACCTTTGGCATAAACCAGATATCTTGCTGATCAGGCAAAGATACCCATAAGTAACCTTTTCTACTAGTAGATGGACGAATTCCCCACTGGTCATCACCCTGGTCATAATTAAGACCTTATGCTGGACTGCCACTCAGCCACTTATGCATTTGATGGACTCCCACTGAGCCACTTACACTATCATGGACGCCCACTGCGCCCATGTTGCTTATGCCGACTCAATAGATGGACTTACTTCCCGAACGTTGGGTAAGTAATCAATTCATTTGCCAAAACTGCAACCTTGTTGCGAATATAAAATACACCACAGAGCCGGATTCCCCAGGTTTTGAACGAGTATTTAAATCCCCTTTAAAAAGGAAGATCTTAAATATAAAAATGAGTTTTGGGATCCGCTCTAACTTTTAAAAAATCATTTTGAAGACTCGAAAACATTTTAAAGAGTGTTTGGAGTAAGGCTGATTTAATGAAGTAAATCAGTCCCCAGAATATTTAGAAAATGACTGAATATTATTATTTAAATAATATTCCCATAAAGAATAATCTTTATTTGAATAATCGAAAATAAGTTTGATTATTGAACATTATTCTTTAATAAAATAAAGAATATATCTCAGCAAATAATCGGAGTCATAGATCCTCAAATGAATATTCAAATAATATTCAATAAATAATATAAACTGAGTCATAAACCCTCGAATGAATATTCAAATAATATTCAATAAATAATATAAAAGGAGTCATAAGCCCTCGAATGAATATTCAAATAATATTCAAATAATAAAATAAACTGAGTCATAAGCCCTCGAATGAATATTCAAATAATATTCAATAAATAATATAAAAGGAGTCATAAGCCCTCGAATGAATATTCAAATAATATTCAAATAATAAAATAAACTGAGTCATAAGCCCTCGAATGAATATTCAAATAATATTCAAATAATAGAATAAAGGTATCGAATAAACCTTATTCGATCCATAGTTTTAAAAACTATATCCATATATATATATATATATATATATAAATATATATATATAATATACTCGGGAACATCGACTCCCGGTTTAGAAATATGTTCACCTTTTATCCCCTATACTAAGGGTATACGCAACTACTTGCTTATTTCTAGCATAGGTATTATGCAACTATAAGCATTGAAATCAACAGATAGATAACCAGATTACGAAACAGACATGCATATATACCATATTAGCATGCTCCAATATATCGCAAAATTTGCTAATAACAATCATGCAATATCACAAGATAATGCATATACATATATTTACATCACAACAACAGTATAACGGGTAGAAAACTTGCCTGAGCGACTGGGGGGTTACGAATGGCTCGGGACGAGTCTGGTAACCTATAAGCAACAAGTAAGTTGGAATTAAACCAAAGTCACTTGTAAATCTATACTTTAACTAACTTAGACTCTAACGCTCGTTTTGCCCTCACTGATTCGCTTAAGTCACTCGGGTACCCTCGGCTCCACCATTTTTAATAATTTAACCTTTACGAGTTTTAAGGCGATTCCTTCGCGAGTGTCTTACCAACTGCCTAACACACTTACCATAAATGTTTCATACTTCAATTAGTCCTTTTTGGTCTTTAACCTATGTTTCAAAGTAAGGCGAGGGGAAATGTTTCGTTCGCGAAACGCCGTTACTTGAAACGGTCGTTTCTCCTAAACCGTAAATCGGAATCGAACGAACTACATATCAAAACGAAGCTCGTAACATGAGCTATCTAAACATGGCAGTGGTCATAATCTAGCAGGGGGTTCTCGGGTCCTAATGCTATGCACAAAAACAGTCCAAAGAAAATCGGACGTTACGACGGCTATGTTTACGCGATTTCCCATTTTTTAAACCATCCACAATCAACACAAACCATCCTCAAATCCAACACACAACAAACACCCATCCTTATCACATCATAACAACAAGATACAATATCAACCCACTACTCAAAATCATCTTATAATATATATGAACCTAGGGTTTGGAAATGGTATACCTTCCTTGAAGTGGTGGGTGGAGCTAGGAAGCCTTAAGAAGCTTGGAGAAGCCTTAGGAAAGCTTGGATCTTCAAGAAAACAAGAAAAAGTTCAAGTAAAAAAACTTGAAAACACTATTCATTGTCTTCTTCTTTGATTAAATGAAGAAGTTAGAGAAAGAATTAATGGCTTAAACTCATGATATAGCCATAACTAAGCATAAAGATGGTTAGGGAATTTTCTTACCAATTAAGGATGCTTGGATCTTGATTTTGAAAATTTCTTCTTTGAAAAAGTGTAAAAAGCCGAGAGCTAGGTGATGAACAAATGCCTTGGTTGTTTTTGACTTTTGATGAAATGATTTTGCTAGCTTGGTTGGCTTGATTTGTATTTGATTTAGCAAATTACTACCTTGCCCTTGAATTTGTGTGGTCCTTAATCAACCACACCTCCTTCCTTCCCATGTCATGCTTACCTCATCCACATGATGTCATCCTTCCTTCCTTGTCTTCTTTCTATTGGTGGGATGACATCATTCCTACTAATCCCTTTGATTAACTTCCTAATCGTTTGCCTAATGACCGCTGATCTGTTATACGGTTCGCTTAACTTTCGTTCTCGCTTATCGTTTGAAGGATCATACCCGGGATCTTATTACTTAGGTTCCCTTAACCTTTCTCAATACATTATATTCCTTTTTATGATCCTCTATCATAATCCTTTAATTTAAATCCTTTTTATCCTGTTACCTTATACTCAATTCTCTCCGTATCTTGTGGATTTCCGGGAAAAATCAAAGTGTTCGGAATTGGATTCTGACGATCTTTACATACACTTATATACCACATAGAGTACTAATAATATCCCATAAGATCAATAACAGAACCCCTACATAGCGTGGCATGAAAAGTTTTCTCGTTCAGCAAAAACACTATTCATAAGGGTTTCAAAATTTCTCAAAAATTGGGGTCATTACAATTTTGGTCCACATTTTGGTTCTAATTAACCATGTAAGTCACTTTTCACCATATTAGAGTCATTTTGCACCCAATATGGGTCACTTTCCACCATATATTTGTACAATTAACATGTTAACATCATATACATCTGAATTGACATCCTTTTACCATCTATTAGTTCCACTTTCATACAGGTTAATTTTGTTCCACATTTTGGTTCTAATCAACCATGTAAGTCACTTTTCACCATATTAAAGTCACTTTGCACCCTGTAAGAGTCACTTTCCACCATATATACAACAATAAACATGTCAACATCATATACATCCAATTTCACATCTTTTTACCGCCTATTAATGCCACTTTCATACAAGTTAATTTTATTCCACATTTTGGCTCTAATCAACCATATAAGTCACTTTTCACCTCATTAGAGTCACTTTGCACCCTATAAGAGTCACTTTCCCTATATATTGATACAATTAACATGTTAACATCATGTACATGCAATTAAACATCCTTTAACTACCTTTTGGTATCCCTTTCCTACAAGTCAATTTTGGGCCACATTTTGGCTCTAATCAATCATGTAAGTGACTTATCACCATATTAGAGTCAGTTTGCACCTTATAAGAGTCACTTGCCATCATATATTGGTATAATTAACATGTTAACATCATATACATCCAATTAGAAATCCTTTTACTACCTCTTAGGGCCACATTTATACAAGTCAATTTTGGTCCACATTTTGGTTCTAATTAACCATGTAAGTCACTTTTCACCATATTAGAGTCATTTTGCACCCTATGAGTCACCTTCCACCATATATTTATACAATTAACATGTTAACATCATATACATTCGAATTGACATCCTTTCACCACCTCTTAATTCCACTTTCATACATGTCAATTTTGTTCCACATTTTGGTTCTAATCAAACATGTAAGTCACTTTTCACCATATTAGAGTCACTTTGCACCCTATAAGAGTCACTTTCCACCATATATACAACAATTAAAATGTTAACATCATATACATCCAATTTCACATCTTTTTACCGCCTATTAATGCCACTTTCATACAAGTTAATTTTTTACCACATTTTGGCTCTAATCAACCATGTATGTCACTTTTCACCATATTAGAGTCACTTTGCACCCTATAAGAGTCACTTGCCACCATATATTGATACAATTAACATGTTAACATCATGTACATGCAATTAGACATCCTTTAACCACCTCTTGGTACCCCCTTTCCTACAAGTCAATTTTGGGCCATATTTTGGCACTAATCAATCATGTAAGTGACTTCTCACCATATTATAGTCAATTTGCACCTTATAAGAGTCACTTGCCATCATATATTGGTACAATTAACATGTTAACATCATGTACATGCAATTAGCAATCCTTTTACAACCTCTTAGTGCCACATTCATAAAAGTCAATTTTGGTCCACATTTTGGTTCTAATTAACCATGTAAGTCATTTTCACCATGTTAGAGTCATTTTGCACCCTATATGAGTCACTTTCCACAATTTATATGTATAATTAACATGTTAACATCATATACATCCAATTTGACATCCTTTTACCACCTATTAGTTCCACTTTCATATAGGTCAATTTTGTTCCACATTTTGGTTCTAATCAACCATGTAAGTCACTTTTCACCATATTAGAGTCACTTTGCACCCTATAAGAGTCACTTTCCACCATATACAAAAATTAACATGTTAACATCATATATATCCAATTTGACATCCTTTAACCACCTATTAGTTACACTTTCATACAGGTTAATTTTGTTCCACATTTTGGTTCTAATCAACCATGTAAGTCACTTTTCACCATATTAGATTCACTCTCTGCACCCTATAAGAGTCACTTTCCACCATATATACAACAATTAACAAGTTTTTTTTTTGATAATTAAAAAATATATTCCAAAAAAAAGAGATTATAAAAGAAGCCAAACAAGGCTACACTAGAAGTTTAGAGAGCCACCGAGACTACTCTAGACTAATAAAATGGCAAAGACCACCTAAACCACAAAAACACATCAGTGAACCAAAGCCAGATTAATACAAAAGTGAAATAAAACTAGGATTCCTAGTAATCTCTTTTTTGAAGTAATCACAAGTGGAAATTTTATCTCTAATAAATTGCTTTACCGACGACTGTACAACCATTGCTGACATGCATCTTCCTTCATGAATCCTAGTGTTACGCTCTTTCCATATAAAGTAGGCCGATATGGATATGAACAATCTTGCCAAAAAAGTCCTTGGAGAGCTCCTTGACATATTCAAAAGAAAGTCAACATTATGCATCCAATTTAACGGGACAGGAACTTGACCATGGCTGATAATAATCCTCGAGTAGAAGCATGAGAAGAACAGGTGATCCCTAGATTCCAAATCAGTAAGGCACAAAGGACAATGAGCAGTGGTGGAAAGTCCAAAACGAGTCATCATGTCTCTCGTAAGCAAGCGATTTCTAGTAACTAAATATATATCCAATTTGACATCCTTTTACCACCTATTAATGCCACTTTTATACAATTTAATTTTATTCCACATTTTGGCTCTAATCAACCATGTAAGTCATTTTTCACCATATTAGAGTCACTTTGCACTCTATAAGAGTCACTTTTCCCATATATTGACACAATTAAAATGTTAACATCATGTATATGCAATTTAACATCCTTTAACCACCTTTTGGCACCCATTTCCTACAAGTCAATTTTGGGCCACATTTTGGCTCTAATCAATCATGTAAGTGACTTATCACCATATTAGAGTCACTTTGCACTTTATAAGAGTCACTTGCCATCATATATTGGTACAATTAACATGTTAACATCATATACATCCAATTAGAAACATTTTACCACCTCTTAGTGCCACATTCATACAAGTCAATTTTGGTCCACATTTTGGTTCTAATTAACCATATAAGTCACTTTTCACCATATTAGAGTTATTTTGCACCCAATATGAGTCACTTTCCACCATATATTTGTACAATTAACATGTTAACATCATATACATCTGAATTGACATCCTTTTACCATATATTAGTTCCACTTTCATACAGGTTAATTTTATTCCACATTTTGGTTCTAATCAACCATGTAAGTTACTTTTCACCATATTAGAGTCACTTTACACCCTGAAAAAGTCACTTTCCACCATATAGACAACAATTAACATGTTAACATCATATACATCCAATTTGACATCCTTTTACCACCTATTAATGCCACATTCATACAAATTAATTTTATTCCACATTTTGGCTCTAATCAACCATATAAGTCACTTTTCACCATATTAGAGTCACTTTGCACCCTATAACAGTCATTTTCCCCATATATTGATACAATTAACATGTTAACATCATGTACATGCAATTAAACATCCTTTAACCACCTTTTGGTACCCCTTTCCTACAAGTCAATTTTGGGCCACATTTTGGCTCTAATCAATCATGTAAGTGACTTATCACCATATTAGAGTCACTTTGCACCTTATAAGAGTAACTTGCCATCATATATTGGTACAATTAACATGTTGACATCATCTACATCCAATTAGAAATCCTTTTACAACCTCTTAATGCCACATTCATACAAGTCAATTTTGGTCCACATTTTGGTTCTAATTAACCATTTAAGTCACTTTTCACCATATTAGAGTCATTTTGCACCCTATATGAGTAACTTTCCACCATATATATTTATACAATTAACATGTTAACATCATATACATCTGAATTGACATCCCTTTACCACCTCTTAATTCCACTTTCATACAGGTCAATTTTGTTCCACATTTTGGTTCTAATCAAACATGTAAGTCACTTTTCACCATATTAGAGTCACTTTACACCCTATAAGAGTCACTTTCCACCATATATACAACAATTAACATGTTAATATCATATACATCCAATTTCACATCTTTTTACCGCCTATTAATGCCACTTTCATACAAGTTAATTTTTTACCACATTTTGGCTCTAATCAACCATGTATGTCACTTTTCACCATATTAGAGTCACTTTGCACCCTATAAGAGTAACTTGCCACCATATATTGATACAATTAACATGTTAACATCATGTACATACAATTAGACATCATTTAACCACCTCTTGGTACCCCCTTTCCTACAAGTCAATTTTGGGCCACATTTTGGCACTAATCAATCATGTAAGTGAATTCTCACCATATTATAGTCAATTTGCACCTTATAAAAGTCACTTGCCATCATATATTGGTACAATTAACATGTTAACATCATGTACATGCAATTAGCAATCCTTTTTCAACCTCTTAGTGCCACATTCATACAAGTCAATTTTGGTCCATATTTTGGTTCTAATTAACCATGTAAGTCATTTTTCACCATGTTAGAGTCATTTTGCACCCTATATGAGTCACTTTCCACAATCTATATGTATAATTAACATGTTAACATCATATACATCCAATTTGACATCCTTTTACCATATATTAGTTCCACTTTCATATAGGTTAATTTTGTTCCACATTTTGGTTCTAATCAACCATGTAAGTCACTTTTCACCATATTAGAGTCACTTTACACCTTGTAAGAGTCACTTTCCACCATATATACAACAATTAACATGTTAACATCATATACATCCAATTTGACATCCTTTTACCACCTATTAATGGCACTTTCATACAAATTAATTTTATTCCACATTTTGGCTCTAATCAACCATATAAGTCACTTTTCACCATATTAGAGTCACTTTGCACCCTATAACAGTCATTTTCCCCATATATTGATACAATTGACATGTTAACATCATGTACATGCAATTAAACATCCTTTAACCACCTTTTGGTACCCCTTTCCTACAAGTCAATTTTGGGCCACATTTTGGCTCTAATCAATCATGTAAGTGACTTATCACCATATTAGAGTCACTTTGCACCTTATAAGAGTCACTTGCCATCATATATTGGAACAATTAACATGTTGACATCATCTACATCCAATTAGAAATCCTTTTACAATCTCTTAATGCCACATTCATACAAGTCAATTTTGGTCCACATTTTGGTTCTAATTAACCATGTAAGTCACTTTTCACCATATTAGAGTCATTTTGCACCCTATGAGTCACTTTCCACCATATATTTATACAATTAACATGTTAACATCATATACATTCGAATTGACATCCTTTCACCACCTCTTAATTCCACTTTCATACATGTCAATTTTGTTCCATATTTTGGTTCTAATCAAACATGTAAGTCACTTTTCACCATATTAGAGTCACTTTGCACCCTATAAGAGTCACTTTCCACCATATATACAACAATTAAAATGTTAACATCGTATACATCCAATTTCACATCTTTTTACCGCCTATTAATGCCACTTTCATACAAGTTAATTTTTTACCACATTTTGGCTCTAATCAACCATGTATGTTACTTTTCACCATATTAGAGTCACTTTGCACCCTATAAGAGTCACTTGCCACCATATATTGATACAATTAACATGTTAACATCATGTACATGCAATTAGACATCCTTTAACCACCTCTTGGTACCCCCTTTCCTACAAGTCAATTTTGGGCCACATTTTGGCACTAATCAATCATGTAAGTGACTTCTCACCATATTATAGTCAATTTGCACCTTATAAGAGTCACTTGCCATCATATATTGGTACAATTAACATGTTAACATCATGTACATGCAATTAGAAATCCTTTTACAACCTCTTAGTGCCACATTCATACAAGTCAATTTTGGTCCACATTTTGGTTCTAATTAACCATGTAAGTCATTTTCACCATGTTAGAGTCATTTTGCACCCTCTATGAGTCACTTTCCACTATTTATATGTATAATTAACATGTTAACATCATATACATCCAATTTGACATCCTTTTACCACCTATTAGTTCCACTTTCATATAGGTCAATTTTGTTCCACATTTTGGTTCTAATCAACCATGTAAGTCACTTTTCACCATATTAGAGTCACTTTGCACCCTATAAGAGTCACTTTCCACCATATACAAAAATTAACATGTTAACATCATATATATCCAATTTGACATCCTTTAACCACCTATTAGTTACACTTTCATACAGGTTAATTTTGTTCCACATTTTGGTTCTAATCAACCATGTACGTCACTTTTCACCATATTAGAGTCACTCTGCACCCTATAAGAGTCACTTTCCACCATATATACAACAATTAGCAAGTTTTTTTTTTTGATAATTAAAAAATATATTCCAAAAAAAAGAGATTACAAAAGAAGCCAAACAAGGCTACACTAGAAGTTTAGAGAGTAACAGAGACTACTCTAGACTAATAAAATGGCAAAGACCACCTAAACCACAAAAACACATCAGTGAACCAAAGCCAGATTAATACAAAAGTGAAATAAAACTGGGATTCCTAGTAATCTCTTTTTTGAAGTAATCACAAGTGGAAATTTTATCTCTAATAAATTGCTTTACCGACGACTGTACAACCATTGCTGACATGCATCTTCCTTCATGAATCCTAGTGTTACGCTCTTTCCATATAAAGTAGGCCGATATGGATATGAACAATCTTGCCAAAAAAGTCCTTGGAGAGCTCCTTGACATATTCAAAAGAAAGTCAGCATTATGCATGCAATTTAACGGGACAGGAACTTGACCATGGCTGATAATAATCCTCGAGTAGAAGCATGAGAAGAACAGGTGATCCCTAGATTCCAAATCAGTAAGGCACAAAGGACAATGAGCAGTGGTGGAAAGTCCAAAACGAGTCATCCTGTCTCTCGTAAGCAAGCGATTTCTAGTAACTAAATATATATCCAATTTGACATCCTTTTACCACCTATTAATGCCACTTTCATACAATTTAATTTTATTCCACATTTTGGCTCTAATCAACCATGTAAGTCATTTTTCACCATATTAGAGTCACTTTGCACTCTATAAGAGTCACTTTCCCCATATATTGATACAATTAAAATGTTAACATCATGTATATGCAATTAAACATCCTTTAACCACCTTTTGGCACCCATTTCCTACAAGTCAATTTTGGGCCATATTTTGGCTCTAATCAATCATGTAAGTGACTTATCACCATATTAGAGTCACTTTGCACTTTATAAGAGTCACTTGCCATCATATATTGGTACAATTAACATGTTAACATCATATACATCCAATTAGAAATCCTTTTACCACCTCTTAGTGCCACATTCATACAAGTCAATTTTGGTCAACATTTTGGTTCTAATTAACCATGTAAGTCACTTTTCACCATATTAGAGTCATTTTGCACCCAATAAGAGTCACTTTCCACCATATATTTGTACAATTAACATGTTAACATGATATACATCTGAATTGACATCCTTTTACCATATATTAGTTCCACTTTCATACAGGTTAATTTTGTTCCACATTTTGGTTCTAATCAACCATGTAAGTCACTTTTCACCATATTAGAGTCACTTTACACCCTGTAAGAGTCACTTTCCACCATATTTACAACAATTAACATGTTAACATCATATACATCCAATTTGACATCCTTTTACCACCTATTAATGCCACTTTCATACAAATTAATTTTATTCCACATTTTGGCTCTAATCAACCATATAAGTCACTTTTCACTATATTAGAATCACTTTGCGCCCTATAACAGTCATTTTCCCCATATATTGATACAATTAACATGTTAACATCATGTACATGCAATTAAACATCCTTTAACCACCTTTTGGTACCCCTTTCCTACAAGTCAATTTTGGGCCATATTTTGGCTCTAATCAATCATGTAAGTGACTTATCACCATATTAGAGTCACTTTGCACCTTATAAGAGTCACTTGCCATCATATATTGGTACAATTAACATGTTGACATCATCTACATCCAATTAGAAATCCTTTTACAACCTCTTAATGCCACATTCATACAAGTCAATTTTGGTCCACATTTTGGATCAAATTAACCATTTAAGTCACTTTTCACAATATTAGAGTCATTTTGCACCCTATATGAGTAACTTTCCACCATATATATTTATACAATTAACATGTTAACATCATATACATCTGAATTGACATCCCTTTACCACCTCTTAATTCCACTTTCATACAGGTCAATTTTGTTCCACATTTTGGTTCTAATCAAACATGTAAGTCACTTTTCACCATATTAGAGTCACTTTACACCCTATAAGAGTCACTTTCCACCATATATACAACAATTAACATGTTAACATCATATACATCCAATTTAACATCTTTTTACCGCCTATTAATGCCACTTTCATATAAGTTAATTTTTTACCACATTTTGGCTCTAATCAACCATGTATGTCACTTTTCACCATATTAGAGTCACTTTGCACCCTATAAGAGTCACTTGCCACCATATATTGATACAATTAACATGTTAACATCATGTACATGCAATTAGACATCCTTTAACAACCTCTTGGTACCCCCTTTCCTACAAGTCAATTTTGGGCCACATTTTGGCACTAATCAATTATGTAAGTGAATTCTCACCATATTATAGTCAATTTGCACCTTATAAGAGTCACTTGCTATCATATATTGGTACAATTAACATGTTAACATCATGTACATGCAATTAGCAATTCATTTACAACCTCTTAGTGCCACATTCATACAAGTCAATTTTGGTCCACATTTTGGTTCTAATTAACCATGTAAGTCATTTTTCAGCATGTTAGAGTCATTTTGCACCCTATATGAGTCACTTTCCACAATCTATATGTATAATTAACATGTTAACATCATATACATCCAATTTGACATCCTTTTACCACCTATTAGTTCCACTTTCATATAGGTCGATTTTGTTCCACATTTTGGTTCTAATCAACCATGTAAGTCACTTTTCACCATATTATAGTCACTTTGCACCCTATAAGAGTCACTTTTCACCATATATACAAAAATTAACATGTTAACATCATATATATCCAATTTGACATCCTTTAACCACCTATTAGTTACACTTTCATACAGGTCAATTTTGTTCCACATTTTGGTTCTAATCAACCATGTAAGTTACTTTTCACCATATTAGAGTCACTCTGCACCCTATAAGAGTCACTTTCCACCAGATATACAACAATTAACAAGTTAACATCATATATATCCAATTTGACATCCTTTTACCACCTATTAATGCCACTTTCATACAATTTAATTTTATTCCACATTTTGGCTCTAATCAACCATGTAAGTCATTTTTCACCATATTAGAGTCACTTTGCACTCTATAAGAGTCACTTTCCCCATATATTGATACAATTAAAATGTTAACATCATGTATATGCAATTAAACATCCTTTAACCACCTTTTGGCACCCATTTCCTACAAGTCAATTTTGGGCCATATTTTGGCTCTAATCAATCATGTAAGTGACTTATCACCATATTAGAGTCACTTTGCACTTTATAAGAGTCACTTGCCATCATATATTGGTACAATTAACATGTTAACATCATATACATCCAATTAGAAATCCTTTTACCACCTCTTAGTGCCACATTCATACAAGTCAATTTTGGTCAACATTTTGGTTCTAATTAACCATGTAAGTCACTTTTCACCATATTAGAGTCATTTTACACCCAATATGAGTCACTTTTCACCATATATTTGTACAATTAACATGTTAACATCATATACATCTGAATTGACATCCTTTTACCATATATTAGTTCCACTTTCATACAGGTTAATTTTGTTCCACATTTTGGTTCTAATCAACCAAGTAAGTCACTTTTCACCATATTAGAGTCACTTTACACCCTGTAAGAGTCACTTTCCACCATATATACAACAATTAACATGTTAACATCATATACATCCAATTTGACATCCTTTTACCACCTATTAATGCCACTTTCATACAAATTAATTTTATTCCACATTTTGGCTCTAATCAACCATATAAGTCACTTTTCACTATATTAGAATCACTTTGCGCCCTATAACAGTCATTTTCCCCATATATTGATACAATTAACATGTTAACATCATGTACATGCAATTAAACATCCTTTAACCACCTTTTGGTACCCCTTTACTACAAGTCAATTTTGGGCCACATTTTGGCTCTAATCAATCATGTAAGTGACTTATCACCATATTAGAGTCACTTTGCACCTTATAAGAGTCACTTGCCATCATATATTGGTACAATTAACATGTTGACATCATCTGCATCCAATTAGAAATCCTTTTACAACCACTTAATGCCACATTCATACAAGTCAATTTTGGTCCACATTTTGGTTCTAATTAACCATTTAAGTCACTTTTCACCATATTAGAGTCATTTTGCACCCTATATGAGTAACTTTCCACCATATATATTTATACAATTAACATGTTAACATCATATACATCTGAATTGACATCCCTTTACCACCTCTTAATTCCACTTTCATACAGGTCAATTTTGTTCCACATTTTGGTTCTAATCAAACATGTAAGTCACTTTTCACCATATTAGAGTCACTTTACACCCTATAAGAGTCACTTTCCACCATATATACAACAATTAACATGTTAACATCATATACATCCAATTTCACATCTTTTTACCGCCTATTAATGCCACTTTCATACAAGTTAATTTTTTACCACATGTTGGCTCTAATCAACCATGTATGTCACTTTTCACCATATTAGAGTCACTTTGCACCATATAAGAGTCACTTGCCACCATATATTGATACAATTAACATGTTAAAATCATGTACATGCAATTAGACATCCTTTAACCACCTCTTGGTACCCCCTTTCCTACAAGTCAATTTTGGGCCACATTTTGGCACTAATCAATCATGTAAGTGAATTCTCACCATATTATAGTCAATTTGCACCTTATAAGAGTCACTTGCCATCATATATTGGTACAATTAACATGTTAACATCATGTACATGCAATTAGCAATTCTTTTACAACCTCTTAGTGTCACATTCATACAAGTCAATTTTGGTCCACATTTTGGTTCTAATTAACCATGTAAGTCATTTCTCACCATGTTAGAGTCATTTTGCACCCTATATGAGTCACTTTCCACAATCTATATGTATAATTAACATGTTAACATCATATACATCCAATTTGACATCCTTTTACCACCTATTAGTTCCACTTTCATATAGGTCGATTTTGTTCAACATTTTGGTTCTAATCAACCATGTAAGTCACTTTTCACCATATTATAGTCACTTTGCACCCTATAAGAGTCACTTTTCACCATATATACAAAAATTAACATGTTAACATCATATATATCCAATATGACATCCTTTAACCACCTATTAGTTACACTTTCATACAGGTTAATTTTGTTCCACATTTTGGTTCAAATCAACCATGTAAGTCACTTTTCACCATATTAGAGTCACTTTACACCCTGTAAGAGTCACTTTCCACCATATATACAACAATTAACATGTTAACATCATATACATCCAATTTGACATCCTTTTACCACCTATTAATGCCACTTTCATACAAATTAATTTTATTCCACATTTTGGCTCTAATCAACCATATAAGTCACTTTTCACCATACTAGAGTCACTTTGCGCCCTATAACAGTCATTTTCCCCATATATTGATACAATTAACATGTTAACATCATGTACATGCAATTAAACATCCTTTAACCACCTTTTGGTACCCCTTTCCTACAAGTCAATTTTGGGCCACATTTTGGCTCTAATCAATCATGTAAGTGACTTATCACCATATTAGAGTCACTTTGCACCTTATAAGAGTCACTTGCCATCATATATTGGTACAATTAACATGTTGACATCATCTACATCCAATTAGAAATCCTTTTACAACCTCTTAATGCCACATTCATACAAGTCAATTTTGGTCCACATTTTGGTTCTAATTAACCATTTAAGTCACTTTTCACCATATTAGAGTCATTTTGCACCCTATATGAGTAACTTTACACCATATATATTTATACAATTAACATGTTAACATCATATACATCTGAATTGACATCCCTTTACCACCTCTTAATTCCACTTTCATACAGGTCAATTTTGTTCCACATTTTGGTTCTAATCAACCATGTAAGTCACTTTTCACCATATTAGAGTCACTTTGCACCCTATAAGAGTCACTTTCCACCATATATACAACAATTAAAATGTTAACATCATATACATCCAATTTCACATCTTTTTACCGCCTATTAATGCCACTTTCATACAAGTTAATTTGTTTCCACATTTTGGCTCTAATCAACCATGTATGTCACTTTTCACCATATTAGAGTCACTTTGCACCCTATAAGAGTCACTTGCCACCATATATTGATACAATTAACATGTTAACATCATGTACATGCAATTACACATCCTTTAACCACCTCTTGGTGCCCCCTTTCCTACAAGTCAATTTTGGGCCATATTTTGGCACTAATCGATCATGTAAGTGAATTCTCACCATATTATAGTCAATTTGCACCTTATAAGAGTCACTTGCCATCATATATTGGTACAATTAACATGTTAACATCATGTACATGCAATTAGCAATCCTTTTACAACCTCTTAGTGCCATATTCATACAAGTCAATTTTGGTCCACATTTTGGTTCTAATTAACCATGTAAGTCATTTTTCACCATGTTAGAGTCATTTTGCACCCTATATGAGTCACTTTCCACAATCTATATGTATAATTAACATGTTAACATCATATACATCCAATTTGACATCCTTTTACCACCTATTAGTTCCACTTTCATATAGGTCGATTTTGTTCCACATTTTGGTTCTAATCAACCATGTAAGTCACTTTTCACCATATTATAGTCACTTTGCACCCTATAAGAGTCACTTTTCACCATATATACAAAAATTACCATGTTAAAATCATATATATCCAATTTTACATCCTTTAACCACCTATTAGTTACACTTTCATACAGGTCAATTTTGTTCCACATTTTGGTTCTAATCAACCATGTAAGTCACTTTTCACCATATTAGAGTCACTCTGCACCCTATAACAGTCACTTTCCACCATATATACAACAATTAACAAGTTAACATCATATATATCCAATTTGACATCCTTTTACTACCTATTAATGCCACTTTCATATAATTTAATTTTATTCCACATTTTGGCTCTAATCAACCATGTAAGTCATTTTTAACCATATTAGAGTCACTTTGCACTCTATAAGAGTCACTTTCCCCATATATTGATACAATTAAAATGTTAACATCATGTATATGCAATTAAACATCCTTTAACCACCTTTTGGCACCCATTTCCTACAAGTCAATTTTGGGCCACATTTTGGCTCTAATCAATCATGTAAGTGACTTATCACCATATTAGAGTCACTTTGAACTTTATAAGAGTCACTTGCCATCATATATTGGTACAATTAACATGTTAACATCATATACATCCAATTAGAAATCCTTTTACCACCTCTTAGTGCCACATTCATACAAGTCAATTTTGGTCCACATTTTGGTTCTAATTAACCATGTAAGTCACTTTTCACCATATTAGAGTCATTTTGCACCCTATATGAGTCACTTTCCACCATATATTTGTACAATTAACATGTTAACATCATATACATCTGAATTGACATCCTTTTACCATCTATTAGTTCCACTTTCATACAGGTTAATTTTGTTCCACATTTTGGTTCTAATCAACCATGTAAGTCACTTTTCACCATATTAGAGTCACTTTACACCCTATAAGAGTCACTTTCCACCATATATACAGCAATTAACATGTTAACATCATATACATCCAATTTGACATCCTTTTACCACCTATTAATGCCACTTTCATACAAATTAATTTTATTCCACATTTTGGCTCTAATCAACCATATAAGTCACTTTTCACCATATTAGAGTCACTTTGCACCCTATAAGAGTCATTTTACCCATATATTGATACAATTAACATGTTAACATCATGTACATGCAATTAAACATCCTTTAACCACCTTTTGGTACCCTTTTCTACAAGTCAATTTTAGGCCACATTTTGGCTCTAATCAATCATGTAAGTGACTTATCACCATATTAGAGTCACTTTGCACCTTATAAGAGTCACTTGCCATCATATATTGGTACAATTAACATGTTGACATCATCTATATCCAATTAGAAATCCTTTTACAACCTTTTAATGCCAGATTCATACAAGTCAATTTTGATCCACATTTTGGTTCTAATTAACCATTTAAGTCACTTTTCACCATATTAGAGTCATTTTGCACCCTATATGAGTAAATTTCCACCATATATATTTATACAATTAACATGTTAACATCATATACATCTGAATTGACATCCCTTTACCACCTCTTAATTCCACTTTCATACAGGTCAATTTTGTTCCACATTTTGGTTCTAATCAAACATGTAAGACACTTTTCACCATATTAGAGTCAGTTTACACCCTATAAGAGTCACTTTCCACCATATATACAACAATTAACATGTTAACATCATATACATCCAATTTCACATCTTTTTACCGCCTATTAATGCCAGTTTCATACAAGTTAATTTTTTACCACATTTTGGCTCTAATCAACCATGTATGTCACTTTTCACCATATTAGAGTCACTTTGCACCCTATAAGAGTCACTGGCCACCATATATTGATACAATTAACATGTTAACATCATGTACATGCAATTAGACATGCTTTAACCACCTCTTGGTACCCCCTTTCCTACAAGTCAATTTTGGGCCACATTTTGGCACTAATCAATCATGTAAGTTACTTCTCACCATATTATAGTCAATTTGCGCCTTATAAGAGTCACTTGCCATCATATATTAGTACAATTAACATGTTAACATCATGTACATGCAATTAGCAATCCTTTTACAACCTCTTAGTGTCACATTCATACAAGTCAATTTTGGTCCACATTTTGGTTCTAATTAACCATGTAAGTCATTTTTCACCATGTTAGAGTCATTTTGCACCCTATATGAGTCACTTTCCACAATCTATATGTATAATTAACATGTTAACATCATATACATCCAATTTGACATCCTTTTACCACCTATTAGTTCCACTTTCATATAGGTCGATTTTGTTCCACATTTTGGTTCTAATCAACCATGTAAGTCATTTTTCACCATATTATAGTCACTTTGCACCCTATAAGAGTCACTTTTCACCATATATACAAAAATTAACATGTTAACATCATATATATCCAATATGACATCCTTTAACCACCTATTAGTTACACTTTCATACAGTTCAATTTTGTTCCACATTTTGGTTCTAATCAACCATGTAAGTTACTTTTCACCATATTAGAGTCACTCTGCACCCTATAAGAGTCACTTTCCACCAGATATACAACAATTAACAAGTTAACATCATATATATCCAATTTGACATCCTTTTACCACCTATTAATGCCACTTTCATACAATTTAATTTTATTCCACATTTTGGCTCTAATCAACCATGTAAGTCATTTTTCACCATATTAGAGTCACTTTGCACTCTATAAGAGTCACTTTCCCCATATATTGATACAATTAAAATGTTAACATCATGTATATGCAATTAAACATCCTTTAACCACCTTTTGGCACCCATTTCCTATAAGTCAATTTTGGGCAATATTTTGGCTCTAATCAATCATGTAAGTGACTTATCACCATATTAGAGTCACTTTGCACTTTATAAGAGTCACTTGCCATCATATATTGGTACAGTTAATATGTTAACATCATATACATCCAATTAGAAATCCTTTTACCACATCTTAGTGCCACAATCATACAAGTCAATTTTGGTCCACATTTTGGTTCTAATTAACCATGTAAGTCACTTTTCACCATATTAGAGTCATTTTGCACCCAATATGAGTCACTTTCCACCATATATTTGTACAATTAACATGTTAACATCATATACATCTGAATTGACATCCTTTTACCATATATTAGTTCCACTTTCATACAGGTTAATTTTGTTCCACATTTTGGTTCTAATCAACCATGTAAGTCACTTTTCACCATATTAGAGTCACTTTACACCCTGTAAGAGTCACTTTCCACCATATATACAACAATTAATATGTTAACATCATATACATCCAATTTGACATCGTTTTACCACCTATTAATGCCACTTTCATACAAATTAATTTTATTCCACATTTTGGCTCTAATCAACCATATAAGTCACTTTTCACCATACTAGAGTCACTTTGCGCCCTATAACAGTCATTTTCCCCATATATTGATACAATTAACATGTTAACATCATGTACATGCAATTAAACATCCTTTAACCACCTTTTGGTACCCCTTTCCTACAAGTCAATTTTGGGCTACATTTTGGCTCTAATCAATCATGTAAGTGACTTATCACCATATTAGAGTCACTTTGCACCTTATAAGAGTCACTTGCCATCATATATTGGTACAATTAACATGTTGACATCATCTACATCCAATTAGAAATCCTTTTACAACCTCTTAATGCCACATTCATACAAGTCAATTTTGGTCCACATTTTGGTTCTAATTAACCATTTAAGTCACTTTTCACCATATTAGAGTCATTTTGCACCCTATATGAGTAACTTTACAACATATATATTTATACAATTAACATGTTAACATCATATACATCTGAATTGACATCCCTTTACCACCTCTTAATTCCACTTTCATACAGGTCAATTTTGTTCCACATTTTGGTTCTAATCAACCATGTAAGTCACTTTTCACCATATTAGAGTCACTTTGCACCCTATAAGAGTCACTTTCCACCATATATACAACAATTAAAATGTTAACATCATATACATCCAATTTCACATCTTTTTACCGCCTATTAATGCCACTTTCATACAAGTTAATTTGTTTCCACATTTTGGCTCTAATCAACCATATATGTCACTTTTCACCATATTAGAGTCACTTTGCACCCTATAAGAGTCACTTGCCACCATATATTGATACAATTAACATGTTAACATCATGTACATGCAATTACACATCCTTTAACCACCTCTTGGTACCCCCTTTCCTACAAGTCAATTTTGGGCCATATTTTGGCACTAATCGATCATGTAAGTGAATTCTCACCATATTATAGTCAATTTGCACCTTATAAGAGTCACTTGCCATCATATATTGGTACAATTAACATGTTAACATCATGTACATGCAATTAGCAATCCTTTTACAACCTCTTAGTGCCATATTCATACAAGTCAATTTTGGTCCACATTTTGGTTCTAATTAACCATGTAAGTCATTTTTCACCATGTTAGAGTCATTTTGCACCCTATATGAGTCACTTTCCACAATCTATATGTATAATTAACATGTTAACATCATATACATCCAATTTGACATCCTTTTACCACCTATTAGTTCCACTTTCATATAGGTCGATTTTGTTCCACATTTTGGTTCTAATCAACCATGTAAGTCACTTTTCACCATATTATAGTCACTTTGCACCCTATAAGAGTCACTTTTCACCATATATACAAAAATTAACATGTTAAAATCATATATATCCAATTTTACATCCTTTAACCACCTATTAGTTACACTTTCATACAGGTCAATTTTGTTCCACATTTTGGTTCTAATCAACCATGTAAGTCACTTTTCACCATATTAGAGTCACTCTGCACCCTATAACAGTCACTTTCCACCATATATACAACAATTAACAAGTTAACATCATATATATCCAATTTGACATCCTTTTACTACCTATTAATGCCACTTTCATATAATTTAATTTTATTCCACATTTTGGCTCTAATCAACCATGTAAGTCATTTTTAACCATATTAGAGTCACTTTGCACTCTATAAGAGTCACTTTCCCCATATATTGATACAATTAAAATGTTAACATCATGTATATGCAATTAAACATCCTTTAACCACCTTTTGGCACCCATTTCCTACAAGTCAATTTTGGGCCACATTTTGGCTCTAATCAATCATGTAAGTGACTTATCACCATATTAGAGTCACTTTGCACTTTATAAGAGTCACTTGCCATCATATATTGGTACAATTAACATGTTAACATCATATACATCCAATTAGAAATCCTTTTACCACCTCTTAGTGCCACATTCATACAAGTCAATTTTGGTCCACATTTTGGTTCTAATTAACCATGTAAGTCACTTTTCACCATATTAGAGTCATTTTGCACCCTATATGAGTCACTTTCCACCATATATTTGTACAATTAACATGTTAACATCATATACATCTGAATTGACATCCTTTTACCATCTATTAGTTCCACTTTCATACAGGTTAATTTTGTTCCACATTTTGGTTCTAATCAACCATGTAAGTCACTTTTCACCATATTAGAGTCACTTTACACCCTATAAGAGTCACTTTCCACCATATATACAACAATTAACATGTTAACATCATATACATCCAATTTGACATCCTTTTACCACCTATTAATGCCACTTTCATACAAATTAATTTTATTCCACATTTTGGCTCTAATCAACCATATAAGTCACTTTTCACCATATTAGAGTCACTTTGCACCCTATAAGAGTCATTTTCCCCATATATTGATACAATTAACATGTTAACATCATGTACATGCAATTAAACATCCTTTAACCACCTTTTGGTACCCTTTCCTACAAGTCAATTTTAGGCCACATTTTGGCTCTAATCAATCATGTAAGTGACTTATCACCATATTAGAGTCACTTTGCACCTTATAAGAGTCACTTGCCATCATATATTGGTACAATTAACATGTTGACATCATCTATATCCAATTAGAAATCCTTTTACAACCTCTTAATGCCACATTCATACAAGTCAATTTTGGTCCACATTTTGGTTCTAATTAACCATTTAAGTCACTTTTCACCATATTAGAGTCATTTTGCACCCTATATGAGTAAATTTCCACCATATATATTTATACAATTAACATGTTAACATCATATACATCTGAATTGACATCCCTTTACCACCTCTTAATTCCACTTTCATACAGGTCAATTTTGTTCCACATTTTGGTTCTAATCAAACATGTAAGACACTTTTCACCATATTAGAGTGAGTTTACACCCTATAAGAGTCACTTTCCACCATATATACAACAATTAACATGTTAACATCATATACATCCAATTTCACATCTTTTTACCGCCTATTAATGCCACTTTCATACAAGTTAATTTTTTACCACATTTTGGCTCTAATCAACCATGTATGTCACTTTTCACCATATTAGAGTCACTTTGCACCCTATAAGAGTCACTTGCAAGCATATATTGATACAATTAACATGTTAACATCATGAACATGCAATTAGACATCCTTTAACCACCTCTTGGTACCCCCTTTCCTACAAGTCAATTTTGGTCCAGATTTTGGCACTAATCAATCATGTAAGTGACTTCTCACCATATTATAGTCAATTTGCACCTTATAAGAGTCACTTCCCATCATATATTGGTACAATTAACATGTTAACATTATGTACATGCAATTAAAAATCCTTTTACAACCTCTTAGTGCCAGATTCATACAAGTCAATTTTGGTCCACATTTTGGTTTTAAGTAACCATGTAAGTCACTTTTCACCATGTTAGAGTCATTTTGCACCCTATATGAGTCACTTTCCACAGTCTATATGTATAATTAACTAGTTAACATCATATACATCCAATTTGACATCCTTTTACCACCTATCAGTTCCACTTTCATACAGGTCAATTTTGTTCCACATTTTGGTTCTAATCAACCATGTAAGTCACTTTTCACCATATTAGAGTCACTTTGCACCCTATAAGAGTCACTTTCCACCATATATACACCAATTAACATGTTAACATCATATACATCCAATTTGACATCCTTTTACCGCCTATTAATGCCACTTTCATACAAGTTAATTTTATTCCACATTTTGGCTCAAATCAACCATGTAAGTCACTTTTCACCATATTAGAGTCACTTTGCACCCTATAATAGTCACTTTCCCCATATATTGATACAATTAACATGTTAACATCATGTACATGCAATTAAACATCCTTTAACCACCTTTTGGAACCCCTTTCTTACAAGTCAATTTTGGTCCAGATTTTGGCACTAATCAATCATATAAGTGACTTCTCACCATATTATAGTCAATTTGCACCTTATAAGAGTCACTTACCATCATATATTGGTACAATTAATATGTTAACATTATGTACATGCAATTAAAAATCCTTTTACAACCTCTTAGTGCCAGATTCATACAAGTCAATTTTGGTCCACATTTTGGTTTTAATTAACCATGTAAGTCACTTTTCACCATGTTAGAGTCATTTTTCACCCTATATGAGTCACTTTCCACAGTCTATATGTATAATTAACATGTTAACATCATATATACATCCAATTTGACATCCTTTTACCACCTATTAGTTCCACTTTCATACAAGTCAATTTTGTTCCACATTTTGGTTCTAATCAACCATGTAAGTCACTTTTCACCATATTAGAGTCCCTTTGGACCCTATAAGAGTCACTTTCCACCATATATACAACAATTAACATGTTAACATCATATACATCCAATTTGACAACCTTTTACCACCTATTAATCCCACTTTCATAAAATTAATTTTATTCCACATGTTGGCTCTAATCAACCATATAAGTCAATTTTCACCATATTAGAGTCACTTTGCACCCTATAAGAGTCACTTTCCCAATATATTGATACAATTAACATGTTAACATCATGTACATGCAATTAAACATCCTTTAACCACCTTTTGGTACCCCTTTCCTACAAGTCAATTTTGGGCCACATTTTGGCTCTAATCAATCATGTAAGTGACTTATCACCATATTAGAGTCACTTTGCACCTTATAAGAGTCACTTGTCATAATATATTGGTACTATTAACATGTTAACATCATCTACATCCAATTAGAAATCCTTTACCACCTCTTACTGCCACATTCATACAAGTCAGTTTTGGTCCACATTTTGGTTCTAATTAACCATTTAAATCACTTTTCACCATATTAGAGTCATTTTGCACCGTATATGAGTAACTTTCCACCATATATATTTATACAATTAACATGTTAACATCATATACATCTGAATTGACATCCCTTTACCACCTCTTAATTCCACTTTCATACAGGTCAATTTTGTTCCACATTTTGGTTCTAATCAACTATTTAAATCACTTTTTACCATATTAGAGTCAATTTGCACCTTATAATAGTCACTTTCCACCATATATACAACAAATAACATGTTAACATCATATACATTCAATTTCACATTCTTTTACCGCCCATTAATGCCACTTTCATACAAGTTAATTTTTTACCACATTTTGGCTCTAATCAACCACGTATGTCACTTTTCACCATATTAGAGTCACTTTGCAGCTTATAAGAGTCACTTGCAAGCATATATTGATATAATTAACATGTTAACATCATGAACATGCAATTAGACATCCTTTAACCACCTCTTGGTACCCCCTTTCCTACAAGTCAATTTTGGTCCAGATTTTCGCACTAATCAATCATGTAAGTGACTTCTCACCATATTATAGTCAATTTGCACCTTATAAGAGTCACTTGCCATCATATATTGGTACAATTAACATGTTAACATCATGTACATGCAATTAGCAACCCTTTTACAACTTCTTAGTGCCACTTTCATACATGTCAATTTTGGTCCACATTTTGGCTCTAATTAACCTTGTAAGTCACTTTTCACCATGTTAGAGTCATTTTGCACCCTATATGAGTCACTTTCCACAATCTATATGTATAATTAACATGTTAACATCATATACATCCAATTTGACATCCTTTTACCACCTATTAGTTCCACTTTCATACAGGTCAATTTTGTTCCACATTTTGGTTCTAATCAACCATGTAAGTCACTTTTCACCATATTAGAGTCACTTTGCACCCTATAAGAGTCACTTTCCACCATATATAAAACAATTAACATGTTAACTTCATATATATCCAATTTGACATCCTTTAACCACCTATTAGTTACACTTTCATACAGGTCAATTTTGTTCCACATTTTGGTTCTAATCAACCATGTAAATCACTTTTCACCATATTAGAGTCACTTTGCACCTTATAAGAGTCACTTTCCACCATATATATAAAAATTAACAAGTTAACATCATATATATCCAATTTGACATCCTTTTACCACCTATTAATGCCACTTTCATACAATTTAATTTTATTCCACATTTTGGCTCAAACATGTAAGTCACTTTTCACCATATTAGAGTCACTTTGCACCCTATAATAGTCACTTTCCCCATATATTGATACAATTAACATGTTAACATCATGTACATGCAATTAAACATCCTTTAACCACCTTTTGGCACCCGTTTCCTACAAGTAAATTTTGGGCCACATTTTGGCTCTAATCAATCATGTAAGTGACTTATCACCATATTAGAGTCACTTTGCACCTTATAAGAGTCACTTGCCATTATATATTGGTACAATTAACATGTTAACATCATATACATCCAATTAAAAATCCTTTTACCAGCTCTTAGTGCCACATTCATACAAGTCAATTTTGGTCCACATTTTGGTTCTAATTAACCATGTAAGTCACTTTTCACCATATCAGAGTCATTTTGCACCCAATATGAGTCACTTTCCACCATATATTTGTATAATTAACATGTTAACATCATATACATCTGAATTGACATCCTTTTACCATCTATTAGTTCACTTTCATACAGGTTAATTTTGTTTCCACATTTTGGTTCTAATCAACCATGTAAGTCACTTTGCACCCTATAAGAGTCACTTTCCACCATATATACAACAATTAACATGTTAACATCATATACATCCAATTTGACAACCTTTTACCACCTATTAATCCCACTTTCATACAAATTAATTTTATTCCACATGTTGGCTATAATCAACCATATAAGTCACTTTTCACCATATTAGAGTCACTTTGCACCCTATAAGAGTCACTTTCCCCATATATTAATACAATTAACATGTTAACATCATGTACATGCAATTAAACATCCTTTAACCACCTTTTGGTACCCCTTTCCTACAAGTCAATTTTGGGCCACATTTTGGCTCTAATCAATCATGTAAGTGACTTATCACCATATTAGAGTCACTTTGCACCTTATAAGAGTCACTTGTCATCATATATTGGTACTATTAACATGTTAACATCATCTACATCCAATTAGAAATCCTTTTACCACCTCTTAATGCCACATTCATACAAGTCAATTTTGGTCCACATTTTGGTTCTAATTAACCATTTAAGTCACTTTTCACCATATTAGAGTCATTTTGCACCCTATATGAGTAACTTTCCACCATATATATTTATACAATTAACATGTTAACATCATATATGTAACGCCCCCAAATCCGGGGTCAGAGGATTTGGTCGTCACTATGAAACCTCGATCTAAATCAACCTGTTTATTTAATAATTAAATGCCAGTGGAAGATATTTATCATAAATGACCCCAAACTACTCCAAGATCTTTTAAGGTTATAGTTCTAGAAACAAGATATCCAAATTCCACCAATAAATTTTTCACTTTCTTTTGAAACTCTATTCAAAATTTTCCAAACTCAAAGCTAAACCCCCTAGTATAACTTCGAAAAGAAGTATACTAGGCCCAAAAATAATACAATTATAATATAATATAATATAAACAACTTTACACAATAAAACTTACACTAGCCCGCAAACCCTGGATCAACCACCTTCCAAGAGCTTCTTCTTTGCTTCCTCGAATTACACAGCTAAACAGCGAAACTAATCCTCACTGGAGGTTAAATTTGAAAACAGGCAAGTATGAGCGAAAGAAATGCTCAGCAAGTATCATTAAAGTAAAAGCAATTTCTGAAATATTTTGAAGAGCGAAATACGAAATCATTTAGAGGATATACTTCAACAACTTAAAAATCAATTTGATTTGCATTGCTATAAATCACATAGGAAATAATGACATTTTTGTAAGAGCTTCAGTATTGCGTGTTTTCAAAATAGCTCCTGGTAACACTTTCATATCTAAGCAATGAATGCATCAACTATCCATAAAACAACGTTCAAGAAATTCCTAACTATTCAGTATCCATCATTATCGACTAAGTTTCCATAGACTTAGCCTGCTAAACCAGCCTGATAAGGACGGGTTGAATAATTAAGAAGATCCCAATTCATTCAAGATTCTAATTATCACTGAGTAACTAATGCTACAGCAACAATCTGAACTTCGAATTCATTTATAAACACTGTAATTTCCCGAAACTTAATGCTAAGAAAGAATAGCATTAATGCATAATCATAAAATTTTCGAGAGAGAATGCCGTTAATGGCGATCAACAACAAATTAGACTGGACACTAGTTCACATCTATATTCTGCTGATCAGTCAGAATATAATGCAGATCTATATCTCACTATATAGATCCGGTCGGATATCCAGGCACTACGGCCCATCTCGAGGCACCAGTCATCCCGGTCCTCAGGATTAAGACACAGTTAATCCCCAAAACATCATCATTATCCAGCCCATGGAGTATTTTGATGTCAAATCATTTTGAATTCAAAACATCCCAATTCAGGGTTCAAAAATAATGCGAAATAATGGGTATTTGCTCATGAGAGCAATCAAATTACAGGAACAAGAATAAACGAATATGCATAATCAGAGTAATTGCAGCGAAATGTAAAATATTTAACTATTCTGAACTTAGAATAGGAACGAAGAAATAATTACATTATTTTAAAAGGAAAATCAGGAATACTTGCAGTATTTAAAAGAAAAATCAAGAATACTTGCAGTATTTAAAAGAAAAATCAAGAATACTTACAGTATTTTAAAAGAAAGTCAGGAATACTTGCAGTATTTTAAAAGAAAGTCAGGAATACTTGCAAAACAAAATCATTTTCCTCAAAATCCAAAACATTTGTAAATCCAGTAATTGGATAAGTAACAACACTTGTATATTCTGAATATAGAATAGTAGATGAGCATTTGCATAAACAGAATTATTTAATTCAGCGATATGTAAAACATTTATCTATTACGAACTAAGAATAGGAAAAACAATACTTGCATGATAAGATTCAAAATAAATATCACTTGAACAATAAGTGATGATAGGGATACTTGTATAATATGATTTGAAATAAACATCACTTGAACGATAAGTGAAGTCAGGGGTACTTGCCTTTGGGTTTTTAGCAGTTAGTCACACTCGCAAAACCGCATCTATTCTGACATTCTGTCTCAAAATATCACCATCTTTAATTTCAACATTTTACTGATATGCTGGTCCTGCGATTGCTAGAAGCCAGATACCCAATACCATTCCATCTCATTCTTTATCCAATGTCTTGTCCTGATCAACTCGAAAGATCCGCATCTATAATTAAAATATAGAACTTTAATTGTCTAAACGATAATCACTCGACGAACTGCGCGTCAAAATCCTATTGTCTACCCATACGATAGCCCACACATAATTATATCAGCCAAACATAGGAATATTGACCCACGTATGCACATAATTTACATAGCACGTAAGCACATAATCCACGTATCACATAATTCATATCACATATGACTCAGTTCGTCAAAAGGTTCGACTCGATACGTTTAAAACTGAAATCGGGTCAAAAATATGATTTATCGATCAATAATCGACTTGGAATGATTCGTAAAACAAACGACCTTTCGAAACAAAAGTATTTGGGTCTCGAAAGTATTTTTAATGAAAGTAGAATATTTTTCTGAGTCTGTACGCGTTCGTTTCGTATTAAACGGATGAACGGTTTATTTAATATGAATTTTTGAACATTTTTCGGATTTAAAACAGGGCTCTGAATCATTTTATAACTAAATAATAGGGCTCGAACACCCGAAAATAATTTTATAAGAATTATCGAGCCTGGAAAATAATTTAAAATAATATTTTCTTGGAAATCGGACAACACCTCCTCTACTTCTCGGACTGCCAGTCGATATCATATCGACACAACTAACAAAAATCAACACAATAATTTATATTTACGCGTATAAACACTCCAGAAATGAATAACACGGCCACCTGAACCAAAATTCGGACCAAAAGTGACTTCTCCAACAATTTCAAAAAATTATGAAATAAATATATAAAAACTAACATGCTATAATATACAAAAGTACAAAGGCGGAATTTCGGAATTAAATACGGATTTTACAAATAAATGCAATCAGAAAATCATATAAACATATTCAAATAATAATAATAATAATTCTGAAAATACGGGATATTACAATATACATCTGAATTGACATCCCTTTACCACCTCTTAATTCCACTTTCATACAGGTCAATTTTGTTCCACATTTTGGTTCTAATCAACCATTTAAGTCATTTTTCACCATATTAGAGTCAATTTGCACCTTATAAGAGTCACTTTCCACCAAATATACAACAATTAACATGTTAAAATCATATACAGTCAATTTCACATTCTTTTACCGCCCATTAATGCCACTTTCATACAAGTTAATTTTTTACCACATTTTGGCTCTAATCAACCACATATGTCACTTTTCACCATATTAGAGTCACTTTGCAGCCTATAAGAGTCACTTGCAAGCATATATTGATACAATTAACATGTTAACATCATGAACATGCAATTAGACATCCTTTAACCACCTCTTAGTACCCCCTTTCCTACAAGTCAGTTTTGGTCCAGATTTTGGCACTAATCAATCATGTAAGTGACTTCTCACCATATTATAGTCAATTTGCACCTTATAAGAGTCACATACCATCATATATTGGTACAATTAACATGCTAACATTTTGTACATGCAATTAAAAATCCTTTTACAACCTCTTAGTGCCAGATTCATACAAGTCAATTTTGGTCCACATTTTGGTTTTAATTAACCATGTAAGTCACTTTTCACCATGTTAGAGTCATTTTGCACCCTATATGAGTCACTTTCCACAGTCTATATGTATAATTAACATGTTAACATCATATACATCCTTTTACCACCTATTAGTTCCACTTTCATACAGGTCAATTTTGTTCCATATTTTGGTTCTAATCAACCATCTAAGTCACTTTTCACCATATTAGAGTCACTTTGCACCCTATAAGAGTCACTTTCCACCATATATACACCAATTAACATGTTAACATCATATACATCAAATTTGACTTCCTTTTACCGCCTATTAATGCCACTTTCATACAAGTTAATTTTATTCCACATTTTGGCTCTAATCAACCATGTAAGTCACTTTTCACCATATTAGAGTCACTTTGCACCCTATAATAGTCACTTTCCCCATATATTGATACAATTAACATGTTAACATCATGTACATGCAATTAAATATCCTTTAACCACCTTTTGGTACCCCTTTTCTACAAGTCAATTTTGGGCCATATTTTGGCTCTAATCAATCATGTAAGTAACTTATCACCATATTAGAGTCACTTTGCTCCTTATAAGAGTCACTTACCATCATATATTGGTACAATTAACATGTTAACATCATATACATCCAATTAGAAATCCTTTTACCACCTCTTAGTGCCACATTCATACAAGTCAATTTTGGTCCATATTTTGGTTCTAATTAACCATGTAAGTCACTTTTCACCATATTAGAGTCATTTTGCACCCTATATGAGTCACTTTCTACCATATATTTATACAATTAACATGTTACCATCATATACGTCCGAATTGACATCCTTTCACCACCTCTTAATTCCAATTTCATACAGGTCAATTTTGTTCCACATTTTGGTTCTAATCAAACATGTAAGTCACTTTTCACCATATTAGAGTCACTTTGCACCCTATAAGAGTCACTTTCCACCATATATACAACAATTAACATGTTAAATCATATACATCCAATTTCACATCTTTTTACCGTCTATTAATGCCACTTTCATACAAGTTAATTTTTTACCACATTTTGGCTATAATCAACCATGTATGTCACTTTTCACCATATTAGAGTCACTTTGCACCCTATAAGAGTCACTTTCCACCATATATTGATATAATTAACATGTTAACATCATGTACATGCAATTAGACATCCTTTAACCACCTCTTGGTACCCCCTTTTCTACAAGTCAATTTTGGGCCACATTTTGGCACTAATCAATCATGTAAGTGACATCTCACCATATTATAGTCAATTTGCACCTTATAAGAGTCAGTTGCCATCATATATTGGTACAATTAACATGTTAACATCATGTACATGCAATTAGCAATCCTTTTACAACCTCTTAGTGCCACTTTCATACAAGTCAATTTAGGTCCAAATTTTGGTTTCAATTAACCATGTAAGTCACTTTTCACCATGTTAGAGTCATTTTGCACCCTATATGAGTCACTTTCCACAATTTATATGTATAATTAACATGTTAACATCATATACATCCAATTTGACATCCTTTTACCACCTATTAGTTCCATTTTCATACCGGTCAATTTTGTTCCACATTTTGATTCTAATCAACCATGTAAGTCAATTTTCACCATATTAGAGTCACTTTGCACCCTATAAGAGTCACTTTCCACCATATATACAACAATTAACATGTTAACATCATATATATCCAATTTGACATCCTTTAACCACCTATTAGTTACACTTTCATACAGGTCAATTTTGTTCCACATTTTGGTTCTAATCAACTATGTAAGTCACTTTTCACCATATTAGAGTCACTTTGCACCCTATAAGAGTCACTTTCCACCATATATACAACAATTAACAAGTTAATATCATATACATCCAATTTGACATCCTTTTACCACCTATTAATGCCACTTTCATACAATTTAATTTTATTCCACATTTTGGCTCTAATCAACCATGTAAGTCACTTTTCACATTATTAGAGTCACTTTGCACTCTATAAGAGTCACTTTCCCCATATATTGATACAATTAAAATGTTAACATCATGTATATGCAATTAAACATCCTTTAACCACCTTTTGGCACCCAATTCCTACAAGTCAATTTTGGGCCACATTTTGGCTCTAATCAATCATGTAAGTGACTTATCACCATATTAGAGTTACTTTCCACCTTATAAGAGTCACTTGCCATCATATATTGGTACAATTAACATGTTAACATCATATACATCCAATTAGAAATCCTTTTACCACCTCTTAGTGCCACATTCATACAAGTCAATTTTGGTCCACATTTAGGTTCTAATTAACCATGTAAGTCACTTTTCACCATATTAGAGTCATTTTGCACCCAATATGAGTCATTTTCCACCATATATTTGTAAAATTAACATGCTAACATCATATACATCAGAATTGACATCCTTTTAAAATCTATTATTTCCACTTTCATACAGGTTAATTTTGTTCCACATTTTGGTTCTAATGAACCATGTAAGTCACTTTTCACCATATTAGAGTCTCTTTGCACCCTATAAGAGTCACTTTCCACCATATATACAACAATTAACATGTTAACATCGTATACATCCAATTTGACATCCTTTTACCACCTATTAATGCCACTTTCATACAATTTAATTTTATTCCACATTTTGGCTCTAATCAACCATATAAGTGACTTTTCACCATATTAGAGTCACTTTGCACCCTATAAGAGTCACTTTCCCCATATATTGATACAATTAACATGTTAGCATCATGTAAATGCAATTAAACATCCTTTAACCACCTTTTGGTACCCCTTTCCTACAAGTCAATTTTCGGCCACATTTTGGCTCTAATCAATCATGTAAGTGACTTATCACCATATTAGAGTCACTTTGCACCTTATAAGAGTCACTTGCCATCATATATTGGTACAATTAATATTATAATATCATATACATCCAATTAGAAATCCTTTACCACCTCTTAGTGCCACATTCAAACAAGTCAATTTTGGTCCACATTTTGGTTCTAATTAACCATGTAATTCACTTTTCACCATATTAGGGTCATTTGGCACCCTATATGAGTCACTTTCCACCATATATTTATACAATTAACATGTTAATACCATATACATCCGAATTGACATCCTTTTACCACCTCTAAATTCCACTTTCATACAAGTCAATTTTTTTCCAGATTTTGGTTCAAATCAACCATGTAAGTCACTTTTCACCATATTAGAGTCACTTTGCACCTTATAAGAGTCACTTTCCACCATATATACAACCATTAACATGTTAAAATCATATACATCCAATTTCACATCCTTTTACCACCTATTAATGCCACTTTCATACAAGTTAATTTTGTACCACATTTTGGCTCCAATCAACCATGTAAGTCACTTTTCACCATATTAGAGTCACTTTGCACCCTATAAAAGTCACATGCCACCATATATTGATATAATTAACATGTTAACATCATGTACATGCAATTAGACATCCTTTAACCACCTCTTGGTACCCCTTTCCTACAAGTAAATTTTGGGCCACATTTTGGCTCTAATCAATCATGTAAGTGACTTATCACCATATTAGAGTTATTTTGCACCTTATAAGAGTCACTTGCCATCATATATTGGTATAATTAATATGTTAACATCATGTACATGCAATTTGAAATTCTTTTACCACTTCTTAGTGCCACATTCATACAAGTCAATTTTGGTCCACATTCCGGTTTTAATTAACCATGTAAGTCACTTTTCACCATATTAAAGTCATTTTGCACCCTATATGAGTCACTTTCCACAATCTATATGTATAATTAACATGTTAGCATCATATACATCCAATTTCACATACTTTTACCGCCTATTAATGCCACTTTCATACAAGTTAATTTTGTACCACATTTGGCTCTAATCAACCATGTAAGTCACTTTTCAGCATATTAGAGTCACTTTGCACCCTATAATAGTCACTTTTCACGTATATTGATACAATTAAGATGTTAACATCATGTACATGCCATTAAACATCCTTTAACCACCTCTTGTACCCCTTTCCTACAAGTCAATTTTGGGCCACATTTTGGCTCTAATCAATCATGTAAGTGACTTATCACCATATTAGAGTCACTTTGCACCTTATAAGAGTCACTTGCCATCATATATTGGAATAATTAACATGTTAACATCATATACATCCAATTAGAAATCCTTTTACCACTTCTGAGTGTCACATTCATACAAGTCAATTCTGGTCCATATTTTGGTTCTAATTAAACATGCAAGTCACTTTTCACCATATTAGAGTCATTTTGCACCCTATATGAGTCACTTTCCACCATATATTTATAAAATTAACATGTTATCATCATATACATCTGAATTGACATCCTTTTACCATCTCTTAATTCCACTTTCATACAGGTCAATTTTGTTCCATATTTTGGATCTAATCAAACATGTAAGTCACTTTTCACCATATTAGAGTCACTTTGCACCTTATAAGTCACTTTCCACCTTATATATAACAATTAATATGTTAACATCATGCCAGTTAATTTTGTACCACATTTTGGCTCTAATCAACCATGTAAGTCACTTTTCACCATATTAGAGTCACTTTGCACCCTATAAGAGTCACTTGCCACCATATATTGATACAATTAACATGTTAACATCTTGTACATGCAATTAGACATCCTTTAACCACCTCTTGGTACCCCTTTCCTACAAGTGAATTTTGGGCCACATTTTGGCTCTAATCAACCATGTAAGTCATTTTTCACCATATTAGAGTCACTTTGCACCTTATAAGAGTCACTTGCCATCATATATTGGTACAATTAACATGTTAACATCATATACATCCAATTAGAAATCCTTTTACCACCTATTAGTGCCACATTCATACAAGTCAATTTTGGTCCACATTTTAGTTCTAATTAACCATGTAAGTCACTTTTCACCATATTAGAGTCATTTTACACCCTATATGAGTCACTTTACACCATATATTTATACAATCAACATGTTAACATCATATACATTCGAATTGACATCCTTTTACCACCTCTTAATTCCACTTTCATACAGGTCAATTTAGTTCCACATTTTGGTTATAATCAACCATGAAGTCACTTTTCACCATATTAGAGTCACTTTGCACCCCTATAAGAGTCACTTTCCACCATATATACAACAATTAATATATTAACAGCATATACATCCAAGTTGACATCCTTTTACCACCTATTAATGCCACTTTCATACAAGTTAATTTTATTCCACATTTTGGCTCTAATCAACCATGTAAGTTACTTTTCACCATATTAGAGTTACTTTGCACCCTATAAGAGTCACTTATGACTTAAAATCATGTACATACAATTAAACATCCTTTAACCACCTTTTGGTACCCCTTTCCTACAAGTCAATTTTGAGCCACATTTTGGCTCTAATCAATCATGTAAGTGACTTGTCACCATATTAGGGTCACTTTGCACCTTATAAAAGTCACTTGCCATCATATATTGCTACAATTAACATGTTAACATTATATACATCCAATTAGAAATCGTTTTACCACATCTTAGTGCCACATTCATACAAGTCAATTTTGGCCCATATTTTGGTTCTAATTAACCATGTAAGTCACTTTTCACCATATTAGAGTCATTTTGCACCCTATATGAGTCACTTTCCACCATATATTTATACAATCAACATGTTAACATCATATACATCCGAATTGAGATCCTTTTACCACCTCTTAATTCCACTTTCATATAGGTCAATTTTGTTCCACATTTCGGTCTTAATCAACCATGTAAGTCACTTTTCACCATATTAGAGTCACTTTGCACCTTATAAGAGTCATTTTACACCATATATACAACAATTAACATGTTAACATCATATACATCCAATTTCACATCCTTTTACCGCCTATTAATGCCACTTTCATACAAGTTAATTTTTTACCACATTTCGGCTCTAATCAACCATGTATGTCACTTTTCACTATATTAGAGTCACTTTGCACCCTATAAGAGTCACTTGCCACCATATATTGATACAATTAACATGTTAACATCATGTACATGCAATTAGACATCCTTTAACCACCTCTTGGTAGCCCCTTTCCTACAAGTCAATTTTGGGCCACATTTTGGCACTAATCAATCATGTAAGTGACTTCTCACTATATTATAGTCAATTTGCACCTTATAAGAGTCACTTGCAATCATATATTGGTACAATTAACATGTTAACATCATGTACATTCAATTAGAAATCCTTTTACAACCTCTTAGTGCCACATTCATACAAGTCAATTTTGGTCCACATTTTGGTTATAATTAACCATGTAAGTCACTTTTCACCATATTAGAGTAATTTTGCACCCTATATGAGTCACTTTCCACCATATATTTATACAATTAACATGTTAACATCATATACATCCGAATTGATATCCTTTTACCACCTCTTAATTCCACTTTCATACATGCCAATTTTTTTCCACATTTTGGTTCTAATCAACCATGTAAGTCACTTTTCACAATATTAGAGTCACTTTGCACCTTATAAGAGTCACTTTCCACCATATATACAACAATTAACATGTTAACATCATATACATCCAATTTCAAATCTTTTTTTTTTGCTAAATAATCAAAAATTTTATAAATCTCGAATAAAAAGATATATAGGCTAGGGGCATAAATTTCAAATCACCACCTATTAATTCCACTTTCATAAAGTTAATTTTTTACCACATTTTGGCTCAAATCAACCATGTATGTCACTTTTCACCATATTAGAGTCACTTTGCACCCTATAAGAGTCACTTGCCACCATATATTGATACAATTAACATGTTAACATCATGTACAAGCAATTAGACATCCTTTAACCACCTCTTGGTACCCCCTTTCCTACAAGTCAATTTTGGGCCATATTTTGGCACTAATCAATCATGTAAGTGACTTCTCACTATATTATAGTCAATTTGCACCTTATAAGAGTCACTTACAATCATATATTGGTATAATTAACATGTTAACATCATGTACATGCAATTAGAAATCCTTTTACAACCTCTTAGTGCCACATTCATACAAGTCAATTTTGGTCCAGATTTTGGTTCTAATTAACCATGTAAGTCACTTCTCACCATGTTAGAGTCATTTTGCACCCTATATGAGTCACTTTCCCCAATCTATATGTATAATTAACATGTTAACATCATATACATCCAAGTTGATATCCTTTTACCACCTATTAGTTCCACATTCATACAGGTCAATTTTGTTCCACATTTTGGTTCTAATCAACATTGTAAGTCACTTTTCACCATATTAGAGTCACTTTTCACCCTACAAGAGTCACTTTCCACCATATATACAACAATTAACATGTTAACGTAATATACATCCAATTTGACATCCTTTTACCACCTATTAATGCCACTTTCACACAAGTTAATTTTATTCATTTTGGCTCTAATCAACTATGTAAGTCACTTTTCACCATATTAGAGTCATTTTGCACCCTATAAGAGTCACTTTCCCCATATATTGATACAATTAACATGTTAACATCATGTACATGCAATTAAATATTCTTTAACCCCCTTTTGGTACCCCTTTCCTACAAGTCAATTTTGGGCCACATTTTGGCTCTAATCAATCATGTAAGTGACTATCACCATATTAGAGTCACTTTGCACCTTACAAGAGTCACTCGCCATCATATATTGGTACAATTATCATGTTAACATCATATACATCCAATTAGAAATCCTTTTACCATCTCTTAGTGCCACATTCATACAAGTCAATTTTGGTCCACATTTTGGTTCTAATTAACCATGTAAGTCACTTTTCACCATACTAGAGTCATTTTGCACCATATATGAGTCACTTTCCACCATATATTTATACAATTAACATGTTAACATCATATACATCCAAGTTGATATCCTTTTACCACCTATTAGCTCCACTTTTATACAGGTCAATTTTGTTCCACATTTTGCTTCTAATCAACATTGTAAGTCACTTTTCACCATATTAGAGTCACTTTGCACCCTATAGGAGTCACTTTCCACCGTATATACAACAATTAACATGTTAACATTATATACATCCAATTTGACATCCTTTTACCACCTATTAATGCCACTTTCATACAAGTTAATTTTATTCCACATTTTGGCTCTAATCAACCATGTAAGTAACTTTTCACTATATTAGAGTCACTTTGCACCCTATAAGAGTCACTTTCCCCATATATTGATACAATTAACATGTTAACATCATGTACATGCAATTAAACATCCTTTAAGCACTTTTTGGTACCCCTTTCCTACAAGTCAATTTTGGGTCACATTTTGGCTCTAATCAATCATGTAAGTGACTTATCACCATATTAGAGTCACTTTGCACCTTATAAGAGTCACTTGCCATCATATATTGGTACAATTAACATGTTAACGTCATATACATCATATTAGAAATCCTTTTACCACCTCTTAATGTCACATTCATACAAGTCAATTTTGGTCCACATTTTGGTTCTAATTAACCATATAAGTCACTTTTCACCATATTAGAGTCATTTTGCACCCTATATGAGTCACTTTCTACCATATATTTATACAATTAACATGTTAACATCATATACATTCGAATTGACATCCTTTTACCACCTCTTAATTCCACTTTCATACAGGTCAATTTTGTTCCACATTTTGGTTCTAATCAACCATGCAAGTCACTTTTCACCATATTAGAGTCACTTTGCACCTTATAATAGTCACTTTCCACCATATATACAAAAATTAACATGTTAACATCATATACATCCAATTTCACATCCTTTTACAGCCTATTAATGCCACTTTCATACAAGTCAATTTTTTACCACATTTTGGCACTAATCAACCATGTATGTCACTTTTCACCATATTAGAGTCACTTTGCACCCTATAAGAGTCACTTGCCACCATATATTGATACAATTAACTCGTCAACATAAGGTACATGCAATTAGACATCCTTTAACCACCTCTTGGTACCCCCTTTCCTACAAATCAATTTTGGACCACATTTTGGCACTAATCAATCATGTAAGTGACTTCTCACTATATTATAGTCAATTTGCACCTTATAAGAGTCATTTGCAATCATATATTGGTACAATTAACATGTTAACATCATGTACATGCAATTAGAAATCCTTTTACAACCTCTTAATGCCACATTCATATAAGTCAATTTTGGTCCACATTTTGGTTCTAATTAACCATGTAAGTCACTTTTCACCATGCTAGAGTCATTTTGCACCCTATATGAGTCACTTTCCACAATCTTTATGTATAATTAACAAGTTAACATCATATACATCCAAGTTGATATCCTTTTACCACCTATTAGTTCCACTTTCATACAGGTCAATTTTGTTCCACATTTTGGTTCTAATAAACATTGTAAGTCACTTTTCACCATATTAGAGTCAGTTTGCACCCTATAAGAGTCACTTTCCACCATATATACAACAATTAACATATTAACATCATATACATCCAATTTGACATCCTTTTACCACCTATTAATGCCACTTTCATACAAGTTAATTTTATTCCACATTTTGGCTCTAATCAACCATATAAGTCACTTTTCACCATATTAGAGTCACTTTGCAGCCTATAAGAGTCACTTTCCCCATATATTGATACAATTAACATGTTAACATCAGGTACATACAATTAAACATCCTTTAACCACCTTTTGGTACCCCTTTCCTATAAGTCAATTTTGGGCCACATTTTGGCTCTAATTAATCATGTAAGTGACTTATCACCATATTAGAGTCACTTTGCACCTTATAATAGTCACTTGCTATCATATATTGGTACAATTAACATGTTAACATTATATACATCCAATTAGAAATCCTTTTACAATCTCTTAGTGCCACATTCATACAAGTCAATTTTGGTCCACATTTTGGTTCTAATTAACCATGTAAGTCACTTTTCACCATATTCGAGTCATTTTGCACCCTATATGAGTCACTTTCTATCATATATTTATACAATTAACATGTTAACATCATATACATCCGAATTGACATCCTTTTACCAACTCTTAATTCCACTTTCATACAGGTCAATTTTGTTCCACATTTTGGTTCTAATCAACAATGTAAGTCACTTTTCACCATATTAAAGTCACTTTGCACCTTATAAGAGTCACTTTCCACCATATATATAACAATTAATATGTTAACATCATATACATCCAATTTCACATCCTTTTACCGCCTATTAATGCCACTTTCATACAAGTTAATTTTTTACCACATTTTGGCTCTAATCAACCATGTATGTCACTTTTCACCATATTAGAGTCACTTTGCACCCTATAAGAGTCACTTGCCACCATATATTGATACAATTAACATGTTAACATCTGTACATGCAATTAGACATCCTTTAACCACCTCTTGGTAGCCCCTTTCCTACAAGTCAAATTTGGGCCACATTTTGGCACTAATCAATCATGTAAGTGACTTCTCACTATATTATAGTCAATTTGCACCTTATAAGAGTCACTTGCAATTATATATTGGTACAATTAACATGTTAACATCATGTACATGCAATTAGAAATTCTTTTACAACCTCTTAGTGCCACATTCATACAAGTCAATTTTGGTCCACATTTTGGTTCTAATTAACCATGTAAGTCACTTTTCACTATATTAGAGTAATTTTGCACCCTATATGAGTCACTTTCCACCATATATTTATATAATTAACATGTTAACATCATATACATCCGAATTGACATCCTTTTACCACCTCTTAATTCCACTTTCATACAGGTCAATTTTGTTCCATATTTTGGTTCCAATCAACCCTGTAAGTCACTTTTCACCACATTAGAGTCACTTTGCACCTTATAAGAGTCACTTTCCACCATATATACAACAATTAACATGTTAACATAATATACATCCAATTTCAAATCCTTTTTTTTTTGCTAAATAATCAAAAATTTTATAAATCTCGAATAAAAATATACATAGGCTAGGGGCATAAATTTTAAATCACCGCCTATTAATGCCACTTTCATAAAGTTAATTTTTTGCCACATTTTGGCTTAAATCAACCATGTATGTTTCACCATATTAGAGTCACTTTGCATCCTATAAGAGTCACTTGCCACCATATATTGATACAATTAACATGTTAACATCATGTACAAGCAATTAGACATCCTTTAACCACCTCTTGGTACCCCCTTTCCTACAAGTCAATTTTGGGCCACATTTTGGCACTAATCAATCATGTAAGTGACTTCTCACTATATTATAGTCAATTTGCACCTTATAAGAATCACCTGCAATCATATATTGGTACAACTAACATGTTAACATCAGGTACATGCAATTAGAAATTCTTTTATAACCTCTTAGTGCCACATTCATATAAGTCAATTTTGGTCCACATTTTGGTTCTAATTAACCATGTAAGTCACTTTTCACCATGCTAGAGTCATTTTGCACCATATATAAGTCACTTTCCACAATCTATATGTATAATTAACATGTTAACATCATATACATCCAAGTTGATATCCTTTTACCACCTATTAGTTCCACTTTCATACAGGTCAATTTTGTTCCACATTTTGCTTCTAATCAACATTGTAATCACTTTTCACCATATTAGAGTCACTTTGCACCCTCTAGGAGTCACTTTCCACCGTATATACAACAATTAACATGTTAACGTAATATACATCCAATTTGACATCCTTTTACCACCTATTAATGCCAATTTCATACAAGTTAATTTTATTCCACATTTTGGCTCTGATCATCCATGTAAGTCACTTTTCACCATATTAGAGTCACTTTGCACCCTATAAGAGTCACTTTCCCCATATATTGATAGAATTAACATGTTAACATCATGTACATGTAATTAAACATCCTTTAACCACCTTTTGGTACCCCTTTCCTACAGGTCAATTTTGGGCCACATTTTGGCTCTAATCAATCAAGTAAGTGACTTATCACCATATTAGAGTCACTTTGCACCTTATAAGAGTCACTTGCCATCATATATTGGTACAATTAACATGTTAACGTCATATACATCCAATTAGAAATCCTTTTACCACCTCTTAATGCCACATTCATACAAGTCAATTTTGGTCCACATTTTGGTTCTAATTAACCATATAAGTCACTTTTCACCATATTAGAGTCATTTTGCACCTAATATGAGTCACTTTCTACCATATATTTATACAATTAACATGTTAACATCATATACATCCGAATTGACATCCTTTTACCACCTCTTAATTCCACTTTCATACAGGTCAATTTTGTTCCACATTTTGGTTCTAATCAACCATGTAAGTCACTTTCACAATATTAGAGTCACTTTGCACCTTATAAGAGTCACTTTCCACCAGATATACAACAATTAACATGTTAACATCATATACATCCAATTTCACATCCTTTTACCGCCTATTAATGCCATTTTCATACAAGTTAATTTTTTACCACATTTTGGCTCTAATCAACCATGTATGTCACTTTTCACCATATTAGAGTCACTTTGCACCCTATAAGAGTCACTTGCCACCATATATTGATACAATTAACATGTTAGCATCATGTACATGCAATTAGACATCCTTTAACCACCTCTTGGTACCCCCTTTCCTACAAGTCAATTTTGGGCCACATTTTGGCACTAATCAATTATGTAAGTGACTTTTCACTATATTATTGTCAATTTGCACTTTATAAGAGTCACTTGCAATCATATATTGGTACAATTAACATGTTAACATCATGTTCATGCAATTAGAAATCCTTTTACAACCTCTTAGTGCCACATTCATACAAGTCAATTTTGGTCCACATTTTGGTTCTAATTAACCATGTAAGTCACTTTTCACCATGCTAGAGTCATTTTCCACCCTATATGAGTCACTTTCCACCATATTTATGTATAATTAACATGTTAACATCATATACATCCAGGTTGATATCCTTTTACCACCTATTAGTTCCACTTTCATACAGGTCAATTTTGTTCCAAATTTTGGTTCTAATAAACATTGTAAGTCACTTTTCACCATATTAGAGTCACTTTGCACCCTATAAGAGTCACTTTCCACCATATATACAACAATTAACATGTTAACATCATATACATCCAATTTGACATCCTTTTACCACCTATTAATGCCACTTTCATACAAGTTAATTTTATTCCACATTTTGGCTCTAATCAATCATGTAAGTCACTTTTCACCATATTAGAGTCACTTTGCACCCTATAAGAGTCACTTTCTCCATATATTGATACAATTAACATGTTAACATCATGTACATGCAATTAAACATCCTTTAACCACCTTTTGGTACCCCTTTTCTACAAGTCAATTTTGGGCCACATTTTGGCTCTAATCAATCATGTAAGTGACTTATCACCATATTAGAGTCACTTTGCACCTTATAAGAGTCACTTGCCATCATATATTGGTACAATTAACATGTTAACTTCATATATATCCAATTAGAAATCCTTTTACCACCTCTTAATGCCACATTCATACAAGTCAATTTTGGTCCACATTTTGGTTCTAATTAACCATATAAGTCACTTTTCACCATATTAGAGTCATTTTGCACCTAATATGAGTCACTTTCTACCATATATTTATACAATTAACATGTTAACATCATATACATCCGTATTGACATCCTTTTACCACCTCTTAATTCCACTTTCATATAGGTCAATTTTGTTCCACATTTAGGTTCTAATCAACCATGTAAGTCACTTTTCACCATATTAGAGTGACTTTACACCTTATAAGAGTCACTTTCCACCATATATACAACAATTAACATGTTAACATCATATACATCCAATTTCACATCCTTTTACCGCCTATTAATGCCACTTTCATACAAGTTAATTTTTTACCACATTTTTGCTCTAATCAACCATGTATGTCACTTTTCACCATATTTGAGTCACTTTGCACCCTATAAGAGTCACTTGCCACCATATATTGATACAATTAACATGTTAACATCATGTACATAATATTAGACATCCTTTAACCACCTCTTGGTACCCCCTTTCCTACAAGTCAATTTTGGACCACATTTTGGCATTAATCAATCATGTAAGTGACTTCTCACTATATTATAGTCAATTTGCACCTTATAAGAGTCATTTGAAATCATATATTGGTATAATTAATATGTTAACATCATGTACATGCAATTAGAAATCCTTTTACAACCTCTTAGTGCCACATTCATATAAGTCAATTTTGGTCCACATTTTGGTTCTAATTAACCATGTAAGTCACTTTTCACCATGCTAGAGTCATTTTGCACCCTATATGAGTCACTTTCCACAATATTTATGTATAATTAACATGTTAACATCATATACATCCAAGTTGATATCCTTTTACAACCTATTAGTTCCACTTTCATACAGGTCAATTTTGTTCCACATTTTGGTTCTAATCAACATTGTAAGTCACTTTTCACCATATTAGAGTCACTTTGCACCCTATAAGAGTCACTTTCCTCCATATATACAACAATTAACATGTTAACATCATATACATCCAATTTGACATCCTTTTACCACCTATTAATGCCACTTTCATACAAGTTAATTTTATTCCACATTTTGGCTCTAATCAATCATGTAAGTCACTTTTTACCATATTAGAGTCACTTTGCACCCTATAAGAGTCACTTTCCCCATATATTGATACAATTAACATGTTAACATCATGTATATGCAATTAAACATCCTTTAACCACCTTTTGGTGCCCCTTTCCTACAAGTCAATTTTGGGCCACATTTTGGCTCTAATCAATCATGAAGTGACTTATCACCATATTAGAGTACCTTTGCACCTTATAATAGTCACTTGCCATCATATATTGGTACAATTAACATGTTAACATTATATACATCCAATTAGAAATCCTTTTACCATCTCTTAGTGCCACATTCATAAAAGTCAATTTTGGTCCACATTTTGGTTCGAATTAACCATGTAAGTCACTTTTCACCATATTCGAGTCATTTTGCACCCTATATGAGTCACTTTCTACCATATATTTATACAATTAACATGTTAACATCATATAAATCCGAATTGACATCCGTTTACCACCTCTTAATTCCACTTTCATACAGGTCAATTTTGTTCCACATTTTGGTTCTAATCAACCATGTAAGTCACTTTTCACAATATTAGAGTCACTTTGCACCTTATAAGAGTCACTTTCCACCATATATACAACAATTAACATGTTAACATCATATACATCCAATTTCACATCCTTTTACCGCCTATTAATGCCACTTTCATACAAGTTAATTTTTTTACCACATTTTGGCTCTAATCAACAATGTATGTCACTGTTCACCATATTAGAGTCACTTTGCACCCTATAAGAGTCACTTGCCACCATATATTGATACAATTAACATGTTAACATCATGTACATGCAATTAGACATCCTTTAACCACCTCTTGGTAGCCCCTTTCCTACAAGTCAATTTTGGGCCACATTTTGGCACTAATCAATCATGTAAGTGACTTCTCACTATATTATAGTCAATTTGCACCTTATAAGAGTCACTTGCAATCATATATTGGTACAATTAACATGTTAACATCATGTACATGCAATTAGAAATTCTTTTACAACCTCTTAGTGCCACATTCATACAAGTCAATTTTGGTCCACATTTTGGTTCTAATTAACCATGTAAGTCACTTTTCACCATATTAGAGTAATTTTGCACCCTATATGAGTCACTTTCCACCATATATTTATACAATTAACATGTTAACATCATATACATCCGAATTGACATCCTTTTACCACCTCTTAATTCCACTTTCATACAGGTCAATTTTTTTCCACATTTTGGTTCTAATCAACCATGTAAGTCACTTTTCACAATATTAGAGCTACTTTGCACCTTATAAGAGTCACTTTCCACCATATATACAACAATTAACATGTTAACATAATATACATGCAATTTCAAATCCTTTTTTTTTGCTAAATAATCAAAATTTTTATAAATCTCGAATAAAAAGATACATAGGCTAGGGGCATAAATTTTAAATCACCGCCTATTAATGCCACTTTCATAAAGTTAATTTTTTTCCACATTTTGGCTTAAATCAACTATGTATGTTTCACCATATTAGAGTCACTTTGCACCCTATAAGAGTCACTTGCCACCATATATTGATACAATTAACATGTTAACATCATGTACAAGCAATTAGACATCCTTTAACCACCTCTTGGTACCCCCTTTCCTACAAGTCAATTTTGGGCCACATTTTGGCACTAATCAATCATGTAAGTGACTTCTCACTATATTATAGTCAATCTGCACCTTATAAGAATCACCTGCAATCATATATTGGTACAAGTAACATGTTAACATCATGTACATGTAATTAGAAATTCTTTTATAACCTCTTAGTGCCACATTCATATAAGTCAATTTTGGTCCACATTTTGGTTCTAATTAACCATGTAAGTCACTTTTCGCCATGCTAGAGTCATTTTGCACCCTATATGAGTCACTTTCCACAATATTTATGTATAATTAACATGTTAACATCATATACATCCAAGTTGATATCCTTTTACCAGCTATTAGTTCCACTTTCATACAGGTCAATTTTGTTCCACATTTTGGTTCTAATCAACATTGTAAGTCACTTTTCACCATATTAGAGTCACTTTACACCCTATAAGAGTCACTTTCCACCATATATACAACAATTAACATGTTAACATCATATACATCCAATTTGACATCCTTTTACCACCTATTAATGCCTCTTTCATACAAGTTAATTTTATTCCACATTTTGGCTCTAATCAATCATGTAAGTCACTTTTCACCATATTAGAGTCACTTTGCACCCTATAAGAGTCACTTTCCACCATATATACAACAATTAACATGTTAACATCATATACATCCAATTTGACATCCTTTTACCACCTATTAATGCCACTTTCATACAAGTTAATTTTATTCCACATTTTGGCTCTAATCAATCATGTAAGTCACTTTTCACCATATTAGAGTCACTTTGCACCCTATAAGAGTCACTTTCTCCATATATTGATACAATTAACATGTTAACATCATGTACATGCAATTAAACATCCTTTAACCACCTTTTGGTACCCCTTTTCTACAAGTCAATTTTGGGCCACATTTTGGCTCTAATCAATCATGTAAGTGACTTATCACCATATTAGAGTCACTTTGCACCTTATAAGAGTCACTTGCCATCATATATTGGTACAATTAACATGTTAACTTCATATATATCCAATTAGAAATCCTTTTACCACCTCTTAATGCCACATTCATACAAGTCAATTTTGGTCCACATTTTGGTTCTAATTAACCATATAAGTCACTTTTCACCATATTAGAGTCATTTTGCACCTAATATGAGTCACTTTCTACCATATATTTATACAATTAACATGTTAACATCATATACATCCGTATTGACATCCTTTTACCACCTCTTAATTCCACTTTCATATAGGTCAATTTTGTTCCACATTTAGGTTATAATCAACCATGTAAGTCACTTTTCACCATATTAGAGTCACTTTACACCTTATAAGAGTCACTTTCCACCATATATACAACAATTAACATGTTAACATCATATACATCCAATTTCACATCCTTTTACCGCCTATTAATGCCACTTTCATACAAGTTAATTTTTTACCACATTTTTGCTCTAATCAACCATGTATGTCACTTTTCACCATATTTGAGTCACTTTGCACCCTATAAGAGTCACTTGCCACCATATATTGATACAATTAACATGTTAACATCATGTACATAATATTAGACATCCTTTAACCACCTCTTGGTACCCCCTTTCCTACAAGTCAATTTTGGACCACATTTTGGCATTAATCAATCATGTAAGTGACTTCTCACTATATTATAGTCAATTTGCACCTTATAAGAGTCATTTGAAATCATATATTGGTATAATTAATATGTTAACATCATGTACATGCAATTAGAAATCCTTTTACAACCTCTTAGTGCCACATTCATATAAGTCAATTTTGGTCCACATTTTGGTTCTAATTAACCATGTAAGTCACTTTTCACCATGCTAGAGTCATTTTGCACCCTATATGAGTCACTTTCCACAATATTTATGTATAATTAACATGTTAACATCATATACATCCAAGTTGATATCCTTTTACAACCTATTAGTTCCACTTTCATACAGGTCAATTTTGTTCCACATTTTGGTTCTAATCAACATTGTAAGTCACTTTTCACCATATTAGAGTCACTTTGCACCCTATAAGAGTCACTTTCCTCCATATATACAACAATTAACATGTTAACATCATATACATCCAATTTGACATCCTTTTACCACCTATTAATGCCACTTTCATACAAGTTAATTTTATTCCACATTTTGGCTCTAATCAATCATGTAAGTCACTTTTTACCATATTAGAGTCACTTTGCACCCTATAAGAGTCACTTTCCCCATATATTGATACAATTAACATGTTAACATCATGTATATGCAATTAAACATCCTTTAACCACCTATTGGTGCCCCTTTCCTACAAGTCAATTTTGGGCCACATTTTGGCTCTAATCAATCATGAAGTGACTTATCACCATATTAGAGTACCTTTGCACCTTATAATAGTCACTTGCCATCATATATTGGTACAATTAACATGTTAACATTATATACATCCAATTAGAAATCCTTTTACCATCTCTTAGTGCCACATTCATAAAAGTCAATTTTGGTCCACATTTTGGTTCGAATTAACCATGTAAGTCACTTTTCACCATATTCGAGTCATTTTGCACCCTATATGAGTCACTTTCTACCATATATTTATACAATTAACATGTTAACATCATATAAATCCGAATTGACATCCGTTTACCACCTCTTAATTCCACTTTCATACAGGTCAATTTTGTTCCACATTTTGGTTCTAATCAACCATGTAAGTCACTTTTCACAATATTAGAGTCACTTTGCACCTTATAAGAGTCACTTTCCACCATATATACAACAATTAACATGTTAACATCATATACATCCAATTTCACATCCTTTTACCGCCTATTAATGCCACTTTCATACAAGTTAATTTTTTTACCACATTTTGGCTCTAATCAACAATGTATGTCACTGTTCACCATATTAGAGTCACTTTGCACCCTATAAGAGTCACTTGCCACCATATATTGATACAATTAACATGTTAACATCATGTACATGCAATTAGACATCCTTTAACCACCTCTTGGTAGCCCCTTTCCTACAAGTCAATTTTGGGCCACATTTTGGCACTAATCAATCATGTAAGTGACTTCTCACTATATTATAGTCAATTTGCACCTTATAAGAGTCACTTGCAATCATATATTGGTACAATTAACATGTTAACATCATGTACATGCAATTAGAAATTCTTTTACAACCTCTTAGTGCCACATTCATACAAGTCAATTTTGGTCCACATTTTGGTTCTAATTAACCATGTAAGTCACTTTTCACCATATTAGAGTAATTTTGCACCCTATATGAGTCACTTTCCACCATATATTTATACAATTAACATGTTAACATCATATACATCCGAATTGACATCCTTTTACCACCTCTTAATTCCACTTTCATACAGGTCAATTTTTTTCCACATTTTGGTTCTAATCAACCATGTAAGTCACTTTTCACAATATTAGAGCCACTTTGCACCTTATAAGAGTCACTTTCCACCATATATACAACAATTAACATGTTAACATAATATACATGCAATTTCAAATCCTTTTTTTTTGCTAAATAATCAAAATTTTTATAAATCTCGAATAAAAAGATACATAGGCTAGGGGCATAAATTTTAAATCACCGCCTATTAATGCCACTTTCATAAAGTTAATTTTTTTCCACATTTTGGCTTAAATCAACTATGTATGTTTCACCATATTAGAGTCACTTTGCACCCTATAAGAGTCACTTGCCACCATATATTGATACAATTAACATGTTAACATCATGTACAAGCAATTAGACATCCTTTAACCACCTCTTGGTACCCCCTTTCCTACAAGTCAATTTTGGGCCACATTTTGGCACTAATCAATCATGTAAGTGACTTCTCACTATATTATAGTCAATTTGCACCTTATAAGAATCACCTGCAATCATATATTGGTACAAGTAACATGTTAACATCATGTACATGTAATTAGAAATTCTTTTATAACCTCTTAGTGCCACATTCATATAAGTCAATTTTGGTCCACATTTTGGTTCTAATTAACCATGTAAGTCACTTTTCGCCATGCTAGAGTCATTTTGCACCCTATATGAGTCACTTTCCACAATATTTATGTATAATTAACATGTTAACATCATATACATCCAAGTTGATATCCTTTTACCAGCTATTAGTTCCACTTTCATACAGGTCAATTTTGTTCCACATTTTGGTTCTAATCAACATTGTAAGTCACTTTTCACCATATTAGAGTCACTTTACACCCTATAAGAGTCACTTTCCACCATATATACAACAATTAACATGTTAACATCATATACATCCAATTTGACATCCTTTTACCACCTATTAATGCCTCTTTCATACAAGTTAATTTTATTCCACATTTTGGCTCTAATCAATCATGTAAGTCACTTTTCACCATATTAGAGTCACTTTGCACCCTATAAGAGTCACTTTCCCCATATATTGATACAATTAACATGTTAACATCATGTACATGCAATTAAATATCCTTTAACCACCTTTTGGTACCCCTTTCCTACAAGTCAATTTTGGGCCACATTTTGGCTCTAATCAATCATGTAATTGACTATCACCATATTAGAGTCACTTTGCACCTTACAAGAGTCACTTGCCATCATATATTGGTACAATTAACATGTTAACATCATATACATCCAATTAGAAATCCTTTTACCATCTCTTAGTGCCACATTCATACAAGTCAATTTTGGTCCACATTTTGGTTCTAATTAACCATGTAAGTCACAATATTAGAGTCATTTTGTACCCTATATGAGTCACTTTCCACCATATATTTATACAATTAACATGTTAACATCATATACATCCGAATTGACATCCTTTTACCACCTCTTAATTCCACTTTCATACAGGTCAATTTTGTTCCACATATTGGTTTCAATCAACCATGTAAGTCACTTTTCACCATATTAAAGTCACTTTGCACCTTATAAGAGTCACTTTCCACCGTATATACAAAAATTAACATATTAACATCATATACGTCCAATTTCACATCCTTTTACCGCCTATTAATGCCCCTTTCATAAAAGTTAAATTTTTACCATATTTTGGCTCTAATCAACCATGTATGTCACTTTTCACCATATTAAAGTCACTTTGCACCCTATAAGAGTCACTTGCCACCATATATTGATACAATTAAGATGTTAACATCATGTACATGCAATTAGACATCCTTTAACCACCTCTTAGTACCCCTTTCTTACAAGTCAATTTTGGGCCACGTTTTTGCACTAATCAATCATGTAAGTGACTTCTCACCATATTATAGTCAATTTGCACCTTATAAGAGTCACTTGCCATCATATATTGGTACAATTAACATGTTAACATGATATACATCCAATTAGAAATTCTTTTACCACCTCTTAGTGCCACATTCATACAAGTCAATTTTGGTCCACATTTTGGTTCTAATGAACCATGTAAGTCACTTTTCACCATATTAGAGTCACTTTGCACCTTATAAGAGTCACTTTCCACCATATATACAAATATTAACATGTTAACATCATGTACATGCAATTAAACATCCTTTAACCACCTTTTGGTAACCCTTTCCCAAAAGTCAATTTTGGTACACATTTTGGCTCTAATCAATCATGTAAGTGACTTATCACCATATTAGAGTCATTTTGCACCTTATAAGAGTCACTTGCCATCATATATTGGTACAATTAACATGTTAATATCATATTCATCCAATTAGAAATTCTTTTACCACCTCTTAGTGCCACATTCAAAGAAGTCAATTTTGGTCCACATTCTGGTTCTAATTAACCATGTAAGTCACTTTTCACCATATTAGAGTCATTTTGCACCCTATATGAGTCACTTTCTACAATATATTTATACAATTAACATGTTAACATCATATACATCTGAATTGACATCCTTTTACCACCTCTTAATTCCACTTTCATACAGGTCAATTTTGTTCCACATTTTGGTTCTAATCAACCATGTAAGTCACTTTTCACAATATTAGAGTCACTTTGCACCTTATAAGAGTCACTTTCCACCATATATACAACAATTAACATGTTAACATCATATACTTCCAATTTCACATCCTTTTACCTCCTATTAATGCCATTTTCATACAAGTTAATTTTTTACAACATTTTGGCTCTAATCTACCATGTATGTCACTTTTCACCATATTAGAGTCACTTTGCACCCTATAAGAGTCACTTGCCACCATATATAGATACAATTAACATGTTAGCATCATGTACATGCAATTAGACATCCTTTAACCACCTCTTGGTACCCCCTTTCCTACAAGTCAATTTTGGGCCACATTTTGGAACTAATCAATTATGTAAGTGACTTTTCACTATATTACAGTCAATTTGCACCTTATTAGAGTCACTTGCAATCATATATTGGTACAATTAATATGTTAACATCATGTTCATGCAATTAGAAATCCTTTTACAACCTCTTAGTGTCACATTCATACAAGTCAATTTTGGTCCACATTCTGGTTCTAATTAACCATGTAAGTCACTTTTCACCATATTAGAGTCATTTTGCACCCTATATGAGTCACTTTCTACAATATATTTATGCAATTAACATGTTAACATCATATACATCTGAATTGACATCCTTTTACCACCTCTTAATTCCACTTTCATACAGGTCAATTTTGTTCCACATTTTGGTTCTAATCAACCATGTAAGTCACTTTTCACAATATTAGAGTCACTTTGCACCTTATAAGAGTCACTTTCCACCATATATACAACAATTAACATGTTAACATCATATACTTCCAATTTCACATCCTTTTACCTCCTATTAATGCCATTTTCATACAAGTTAATTTTTTACAACATTTTGGCTCTAATCTACCATGTATGTCACTTTTCACCATATTAGAGTCACTTTGCACCCTATAAGAGTCACTTGCCACCATATATAGATACAATTAACATGTTAGCATCATGTACATGCAATTAGACATCCTTTAACCACCTCTTGGTACCCCCTTTCCTACAAGTCAATTTTGGGCCACATTTTGGAACTAATCAATTATGTAAGTGACTTTTCACTATATTACAGTCAATTTGCACCTTATTAGAGTCACTTGCAATCATATATTGGTACAATTAATATGTTAACATCATGTTCATGCAATTAGAAATCCTTTTACAACCTCTTAGTGTCACATTCATACAAGTCAATTTTGGTCCACATTTTGGTTCTAATTAACCATGTAAGTCACTTTTCACCATATTAGAGTCATTTTGCACCCTATATGAGTCACTTTCTTCCATATATTTATACAATTAACATGTTAACATCATATACATCCGAATTGACATCCTTTTACCACCTCTTAATTCCACTTTCATACAGGTCAATTTTGTTCCACATTTTGGTTCTAATCAACCATGTAAGTCACTTTTCACCATATTAGAGTCACTTTGCACCTTATAAGAGTCACTTTCCACCATATATACAACAATTAATATGTTAACATCATATACATCCAATTTCACATCCTTTTACCGCCTATTAATGCCACTTTCATACAAGTTAATTTTTTACCACATTTTGGCTCTAATCAACCATGTATGTCACTTTTCACCATATTAGAGTCACTTTGCACCCTATAAGAGTCAATTGCCACCATATATTGATACAATTAACATGTTAACATCATGTACATACAATTAGACATCCTTTAACCACCTCTTGGTAGCCCCTTTCCGACAAGTCAATTTTGGGCCATATTTTGGCACTAATCAATCATGTAAGTGACTTTTCACTATATTATAGTCAATTTGCACCTTATAAGAGTCACTTGAAATCATATATTGGTACAATTAACATGTTAACATCATGTACATGCAATTAGAATTTCTTTTACAACCTCTTAGTGCCACATTCATACAAGTCAATTTTGGTCCACATTTTGGTTCTAATTAGCCATGTAAGTCACTTTTCACCATATTAGAGTAATTTTGCACCCTATATGAGTCACTTTCCACCATATATTTATACAATTAACATGTTAACATCATATACATCCGAATTGACATCCTTTTACCACCTCTTAATTCCACTTTCATACAGGTCAATTTTTTCCACATTTTGGTTCTAATCAACCATGTAAGTCACTTTTCACAATATTAGAGTCACTTTGCACCTTATAAGAGTCACTTTCCACCATATATACAACAATTAACATGTTAACATAATATACATCCAATTTCAAATTTTTTTTTTTTGCTAAATAATCAAAAATTTTATAAATCTCGAATAAAAAGATACATAGGCTAGGGGCATAAATTTTAAATCACCGCCTATTAATGCCACTTTCATAAAGTTAATTTTTTCCCACATTTTGGCTTAAATCAACCATGTATGTTTCACCATATTAGAGTCGCTTTGCACCCTATAAGAGTCACTTGCCACCATATATTGATACAATTAACATGTTAACATCATGTACAAGCAATTAGACATCCTTTAACCACCTCTTGGTACCCCCTTTCCTACAAGTCAATTTTGGGCCACATTTTGGCACTAATCAATCATGTAAGTGACTTCTCACTATATTATAGTCAATTTTCACTTTATAAGAGTCACTTGCAATCATATATTGGTACAATTAACATGTTAACATCATGTACATGCAATTAGAAATCCTTTTACAACCTCTTAGTGCCACATTCATACAAGTCAATTTTTGTCCACATTTTGGTTCTAATTAACCATGTAAGTCACTTCTCACCATGTTAGAGTCATTTTGCACCCTATATGAGTCATTTTCCCCAATCTATATGTATAATTAACATGTTAACATCATATACATCCAAGTTGATATCCTTTTACCACCTATTAGTTCCACTTTCATACAGGTAAATTTTGTTCCACATTTTGGTTCTAATCAACATTGTAAGTCACTTTTCACCATATTAGAGTCACTTTGCACCCTATAAGAGTTACATTCCACCATATATACAATAATTAACATGTTAACGTAATATACATCCAATTTGACATCCTTTTACCACCTATTAATGCCACTTTCATACAAGTTAATTTTATTCCACATTTTGGCTCTAATCAACCATGTAAGTCACTTCTCACTATATTAGAGTCATTTTGCACCCTATAAGAGTCACTTTCCCCATATATTGATACAATTAACATGTTAACATCATGTACATGCAATTAAATATCCTTTAACCACCTTTTGGTACCCCTTTCCTACAAGTCAATTTTGGGCCACATTTTGGCTCTAATCAATCATGTAATTGACTATCACCATATTAGAGTCACTTTGCACCTTACAAGAGTCACTTGCCATCATATATTGGTACAATTAACATGTTAACATCATATACATCCAATTAGAAATCCTTTTACCATCTCTTAGTGCCACATTCATACAAGTCAATTTTGGTCCACATTTTGGTTCTAATTAACCATGTAAGTCACAATATTAGAGTCATTTTGTACCCTATATGAGTCACTTTCCACCATATATTTATACAATTAACATGTTAACATCATATACATCCGAATTGACATCCTTTTACCACCTCTTAATTCCACTTTCATACAGGTCAATTTTGTTCCACATATTGGTTTCAATCAACCATGTAAGTCACTTTTCACCATATTAAAGTCACTTTGCACCTTATAAGAGTCACTTTCCACCGTATATACAAAAATTAACATATTAACATCATATACGTCCAATTTCACATCCTTTTACCGCCTATTAATGCCCCTTTCATAAAAGTTAAATTTTTACCATATTTTGGCTCTAATCAACCATGTATGTCACTTTTCACCATATTAAAGTCACTTTGCACCCTATAAGAGTCACTTGCCACCATATATTGATACAATTAATATGTTAACATCATGTACATGCAATTAGACATCCTTTAACCACCTCTTAGTACCCCTTTCTTACAAGTCAATTTTGGGCCACGTTTTTGCACTAATCAATCATGTAAGTGACTTCTCACCATATTATAGTCAATTTGCACCTTATAAGAGTCACTTGCCATCATATATTGGTACAATTAACATGTTAACATGATATACATCCAATTAGAAATTCTTTTACCACCTCTTAGTGCCACATTCATACAAGTCAATTTTGGTCCACATTTTGGTTCTAATGAACCATGTAAGTCACTTTTCACCATATTAGAGTCACTTTGCACCTTATAAGAGTCACTTTCCACCATATATACAAATATTAACATGTTAACATCATGTACATGCAATTAAACATCCTTTAACCACCTTTTGGTAACCCTTTCCCAAAAGTCAATTTTGGTACACATTTTGGCTCTAATCAATCATGTAAGTGACTTATCACCATATTAGAGTCATTTTGCACCTTATAAGAGTCACTTGCCATCATATATTGGTACAATTAACATGTTAATATCATATTCATCCAATTAGAAATTCTTTTACCACCTCTTAGTGCCACATTCAAATAAGTCAATTTTGGTCCACATTCTGGTTCTAATTAACCATGTAAGTCACTTTTCACCATATTAGACTCATTTTGCACTTTATATGAGTCACTTTCCACCATATATTTAAACAATTAACATGTTAACATCATATACATCCGAATTGACATCCTTTTACCACCTCTTAATTCCACTTTCATACAGGTCAATTTTGTTCCACATTTTGGTTCTAATAAACCATATAAGTCACTTTTCACCATATTAGAGTCACTTTGCTCCTTATAAGAGTCACTTTCCACCATATATACAACAATTAACATGTAAACATCATATACATTCAATTTCACATCCTTTTACCGCCTATTAATGCCACTTTCATACAAGTTAATTTTTTACCACATTTTGGCTCTAATCAACCATGTATGTCAATTTTCACCATATTAGAGTCACTTTGCACCCTATAAGAGTCACTTGCCACCATATATTGATACAATTAACATGTTAACATCATGTACATGCAATTAGACATTCTTTAACCACCTCTTGGTACCCCCTTTCCTACAAGTCAATTTTGGGCCACATTTTGGCACTAATCAATCATGTAAGTGACTTCTCACTATATTATAGTCAATTTGCACCTTATAAGAGTCACCTGCAATCATATATTGGTACAAGTAACATGTTAACATCATGTACATGCAATTAGAAATTCTTTTATAACCTCTTAGTGCCACATTCATATAAGTCAATTTTGGTCCACATTTTGGTTCTCATTAACCATGTAAGTCACTTTTCACCATGCTAGAGTCATTTTGCACCCTATATGAGTCACTTTCCACAATATTTATGTATAATTAACATGTTAACATCATATACATCCAAGTTGATATCCTTTTACCACCTATTAGTTCCACTTTCATACAGGTCAATTTTGTTCCACATTTTGGTTCTAATCAACATTGTAAGTCACTTTTCACTATATTAGAGTCGCTTTGCACCCTATAAGAGTCACTTTCCAACATATATACAACAATTAACATGTTAACATCATATACATCCAATTTGACATCCTTTTACCACCTATTAATGCCACTTTCATACAAGTTAATTTTAGTCCACATTTTGGCTCTAATCAATCATGTAAGTCACTTTTCACCATATTAGAGTCACTTTGCACCCTATAAGAGTCACTTTCCCCATATATTGATACAATTAACATGTTAACATCATGTACATGCAATTAAACATCCTTTAACCACCTTTTGGTACCCCTTTCCTACAAGTCAATTTTGGGCCACATTTTGGCTCTAATCAATCATGTAAGTGACTTATCACCATATTAGAGTACCTTTGCACCTTATAATAGTCACTTGCAATCATATATTGGTAGAATTAACATGTTAACATTATATACATCCAATTAGAAATCCTTTTACCATCTCTTAGTGCCACATTCATACAAGTCAATTTTGGTCCACATTTTGGTTCGAATTAACCATGTAAGTCACTTTTCACCATATTAGAGTCATTTTGCACCCTATATGAGTCACTTTCTACCATATATTTATATAATTAACATGTTAACATCATATACATCCGAATTGACATCCTTTTACCACCTCTTAATTCCACTTTCATACAGGTCAATTTTGTTCCACATTTTGGTTCTAATCAACCATATAAGTAACTTTTCACAATATTAGAGTCACTTTGCACCTTATAAGAGTCACTTTCCACCATATATACAACAATTAATATGTTAACATCATATACATCCAATTTCACATCCTTTTACCGCCTATTAATGCCATTTTCATACAAGTTAATTTTTTACCACATTTTGGCTTTAATCAGCCATGTATGTCACTTTTCACCATATTAGAGTCACTTTGCACCCTATAAGAGTCACTTGCCACCATATATTGATACAATTAACATGTTAGCATCATGTACATGCAATTAGACATCGTTTAACCACCTCTTGGTACCCCCTTTCCTACAAGTCAATTTTGGGCCACATTTTGGCACTAATCAATTATGTAAGTGACTTTTCACTATATTACAGTCAATTTGCACCTTATAACAGTCACTTGCAATCATATATTGGTACAATTAACATGTTAACATCATGTTCATGCAATTAGAAATCCTTTTACAACCTCTTAGTGCCACATTCATACAAGTCAATTTTGGTCTACATTTTGGTTCTAATTAACCATGTAAGTCACTTTTCACCATGTTAGAGTCATCTTGAACCCTATATGAGTCACTTTCCACAATCTATATGTATAATTAACATGTTAACATCATATACATCCAAGTTGATATCTTTTTACCACATATTGGTTCCACTTTCATACAGGTCAATTTTGTTCCAAATTTTGGTTCTAATAAACATTGTAAGTCACTTTTCACCATATTAGAGTCACTTTGCATCCTATAAGAGTCAATTTCCACCATATATACAACAGTTAAAATGTTAATATCATATATATCCAATTTGACATCCTTTTACCACCTATTAATGCCACTTTCATGCAAGTTAATTTTCTTCCACATTTTGGCTCTAATCAACCTTGTAAGTCACTTTTCACCATATTAGAGTCACTTTGCACCCTATAAGAATCCCTTTCCCCATATATTGATGCAATTAACATGTTAACATCATGTACATGCAATTAAACATCCTTTAACCACCTTTTGGTACCCCTTTCCTACAAGTCAATTTTGGGCAACATTTTGGCTCTAATCAATCATGTAAGTGACTTATTACCATATTAGAGTCACTTTGCACCTTATAAGAGTCACTTGCCATCATATATTGGTACAATTAACATGTTAACATCATATACATCCAATTAGAAATCCTTTTACCATCTCTTAGTGTCACATTCATACAAGTCAATTTTGGTGTATATTTTGGTTCTAATTAACCATGTAAGTCACTTTTCACCATATTAGAGTCATTTTGCACCCTATATGAGTCACTTTCCACCATATATTTATACAATTAACATGTTAACATCATATACATCCGAATTGACATCCTTTTACCACCTCTTAATTCCACTTTCATACAGGTCAATTTTGTTCCACATTTTGGTTCCAATCAACCATGTAAGTCACTTTTCACCATATTAGAGTCACTTTGCACCTTATAAGAGTCACTTTCCACCATATATACAACAATTAACATGTTAACATCATATACATCCAATTTCACATCCTTTTACCGCCTATTAATGCCACTTTCATACAAGTTAATTTTGTACCACATTTTGGCTCTAATCAACCATGTAAGTCACTTTTCACCATATTAGAGTCATTTTGCACCCTATAAGAGTCACTTTCCCCATATATTGATACAATTAACATATTAACATCATGTAAATGCAATTAAATATCCTTTAACCACCTTTTGGTACCCCTTTCCCACAAGTCAATTTTGGGCCACATTTTGGCTCTAATCAATCATGTAAGTGACTTATTACCATATTAGAGTCACTTTGCTGCTTATAAGAGTCACTTGCCATCATATATTGGTACAATTAGCATGTTAACACCATATACATCCAATTAGAAATTACTTAGCCTTTTCTCTTAACCTTAATTTTATGTAGCCGCCTCATTATTTTCAGCCTTTTTTCTTACCTTCATCCATCAGATCTAAACATATTCACTCACGAATCCATCTCATCTTCTTAACCTCTTACACCTAAACACTATATTTCTTATATTCTATATTTTTTTTCTTTATTTGGTCTTGGTTTCTTGCTTTGGTTCTCCTATGGATCAGAACTTAGACTCCTCTGATGTGAACTTGCAGTTGTGGAAATATCTAGACTGTGGTTTCACAAGGTTTGAAGCAATGTATTTTCTTTAAAATGACAAGGTTATTCAAGCAAATCAAGAGAAACGCTATGATATAGTGCAAAGATTGGGTTTTTCGAGGACACAAGGGAAGAAAATTGTTGATGATAAGGATGATTTTGCTAAATTGAGAGACTTTACTCTTAAATTACTCAAAGAACGAAATGATTTAATTCATAGCTTGAAGGAGAAATATGGGGATGATATTCCTGACTCTAGGTCTATTGCTGCCTCAAAAAAGGGGGGTTTTGCGGGTAAAGTTGATTATTCTTATGGCCGACTCCTTGCTAAGGATTCTCATTCTTCGAATGAAGGGATGTATAAGGTACTTAGGCTTCGAGGTGGAGCGGGTGCAGGTGAATCTGGTGGAGAGGGTGAGGTTTTACAATTCAGAGGGGGTTCGGCGTCTCAAGGTTCGGATTGTGATTCTAACGGGGTTAGTGAAGTTGGGATTTGTGACCATGATGGTGAGCCTCTCGAATATGGTGTGGAGCTCCTTAGAGGACCCTCTTTCCCTGTTGTGGGATCTGTGTTTCAGGAATTAGTGAAGGGTCAGGTTATTTCTCCTCAACATTTGGAGAGTGACCCCACGGAGGTAGAATACAATATTGATGAGGAAGGAATCTTGAGTCCGAAATCTGCTGAGAGGTGGGTGGAAAATAAGGAACATAATAAGGAAAAAATTCGACCCAGTTTCTCGGGTGGCATCCCTATTACTGTAGATGATCCAGAGAAAGATCTGGTAGAGACAGCTCATAAAGCTATGGAGAAGATAACAGTTAACAAAATGGCCAAGATGGTCTTTGCTTCGAACAAAAATGAAAGAGAGGAGCTTATAGCGTTAAAGAAAAAAATGATTACTTTCCAGAACGCGATTACTAGAAAAGGCATCTCTATGGTTGATTTGGAAAAGGAGGTCATTGAGGAAGCGAACCTTTTTAATGGGAATAATTTGAATGGAAGAATTGGAGATAGGGACGAGTTTGGGTTGCCAACTAGCTTGTCTTCTAGAGTTCTTGAAGGTTTGGCCGAGAAAGTGGAGGTAGTTTCTCTGGACCCCAAAATTTCTTTGGCTCCAGTAGGGGGTGTTATTCCGAAAAGCATTCTTAAGCCAACTAAGGGGTCCACTTCTGGAGCTAAAGATTTGAATGGTCGAGTTATTGCGGAAAGCGTTAAGAAGGTTGAAGAAAATGTAACAGTTTACAAGAAGTCTTGGGCCGAGGTACTGCAGAAGCCTAAAGTGGAGACTCCAATCTTTGATTTTCATCCCCTGCCTCCTGGCTCCTTGCTTATTGACCCACCGGATGAATTACTACAAGAAGGGATTGACAAATTAAAGGTTTGTTTTTCAGGGCATTTCTCGCGGAGATCTCTCCCTTTTTCTCTTATGCAAACAGAAGCTTACAAGGCATGGGGAGGAGATAATGGTCTTCTTAAGGTCTCTCAAAAAGATGAGAGGACCTCTGTTTTTAAGTTTTCCTCAGTTGAAGCCAAGAACAAAATTCTCACCAAAGGTACTTGGTATTTCCTAAGACAACCTATGGTTCTTATAGACTGCTGTGTTGAGTCAAAAGTTGGCAATAAGGTAACAAAAATGCCAGTGTGGGTTAAACTTTCTAATATTCTGGATTGTTATTGGACACGTGATCTGTTGAGCAGAATTGCTAGCGCGATTGGTAAACCTCTTTTCTCTGATGCCTTAACTGCTAAATTGGATATTCTTCCATTTGCTCAGTTCTGTGTTGAGTACAATATAGGTGATCCTCTTCCGGATTTCATTGAAGTGCTAGTGCCAGACAATATTAGTGGAGGTAAGAAAGTGGTTAAGATTACAGTTAATTATCACAACAAACCCCAGATTTGTACCAACTGTGAATCCTTGGGTCATGTTGATTTGGTTTATCCTTCTAAACCTCGAAGTGCCCCGATAATCAGAGATTCGCGTAATAAGTCGCTCAATGCAACGAATGATTCTTTAAAACCTGACTGTGTTGCTCCTAACATTTCTTTGGGTACAGAGATTTTAGTTGATGCGGAACCTATCACTCCAACTCCTAAATCTGATTTAGCTTCTTCGGGGAAAGGTAAAATAGTGTTGGATGAAGATGCTTCCCCATCTCCTGCCCCTACCTTCAAGGATCTTAAAGGAGTGGATGAAATTGAGCATAAGTTGGGCATAACTCAACAAAAACTCTCGAAATCTCAATTAAAAAAGTAGAAACAATTGAAGAGGAAAGCGGGGAGGGCCTCCCCCAGTTCGCACTAACTTATGTTAGATTTTTGCTTCTTCAACGTTCGTGGTTTGAATAGCAAGCAAACGTATGTGAAAGACTTTTTGATAAGCAACAAAATTTCGATGGTTGCTCTTTTGGGCCGGGTTGCGGAAAGGAATTATACTCCTATTTCTGCGTTCATAGCGCCTCGCTTCTCTTGGCTGTTTAATTATAATAATCACCCGGGAGGCAGAATTTGGTTAGGCCGGTATCATAATATCTGGCATATTAATGTAATTTCTTGTTCTGCTCAAGTTATTCACTGTAGTATTTGTTTTATGCAAACCAATGTCACGTTCTTAGCCTCTTTTGTTTATGCTTTTAATGTAATAGAGGATAGGCGCTTGCTTTGGGATAATCTTACCCATTTTGCCGAGTCATTGACCCAACCTTGGGTTTTATGTGGTGATTATAACACTATAATCTCCTTGGATGAAAACTCTGGTGGGTTAAATACTTGGAACAGAGGTATGACAGACTTTCGAGATTGTCTTTTGAATTTGGGTTTAACAGACCTTCATAGTTCAGGGGAAAAATTCATGTGGTGGAATAAAAGTTTTGAAGAACCTGTGTTTAGAAAATTGGACAGAGTTCTAGTGAATGAATTTTGGCTAGATTCGTTCCCTAATTCGACTTGTAAATTCCTCCTGAGGGGACTATCTGACCATAGTCCGGCCGTGGTCCCTAGTGGAGTTCCAGTTTTGCATCAAAGGAAACCTTTTCAATATTTTGATTATCTGTCACTCTTGCCGAATTTTAAGGATTGCATTAAGGTGGTGTGGGATGAACCGGTGGTAGGTAATCCTTGGTTTATTTTTACCTCTAAGCTGAAGAGAGCTAAGATTGAACTCATTAATCTTAACAGGTTGCATGGTAAGGTGAATGAAAGGGTTATTCAAACAAAATCGGCTCTTGACGATTTTCAGAGATCTTTTTCTCTTCCTCTCTCTTCAGAAGCCTTCATTGAAGAAGGCAGACTCATCTCTGAATTGAAACAAGCTTTAATTATTGAGGAGAATTTATCCAGGCAAAAGTCGAGTGAACTGGATAAAAGAAGGGGATGAAAGCACCAGGTTCTTTCATAATTGCTGTAAGAGTAGATGGAATTCTAACAAGATTTTCTCGTTAACAGATTCTAATGGGATTTCTCAGAATACTCCTCAAGGAGTTATTGAAGTGGCTACTTCTTATTTTGAAGATTTATTAGGTTCTAGACATGAATCGACTAGCATTCCAGAAGATATCTCCCTCAACTCAGTGTCTACTGAACAACAATATTTACTGTCAAGACCCTTCCACAGATCTGAAGTCTTTGCTACTGTTCATAATATGGCTAAGCATCGAAGCCCTGGTCCAGATGGCTTCCCCATTGAATTCTTTTTATCTACCTGGGATGTTACAGGAGCTGATTTCACTAATGCTGTAATGTATTTCTTTAGTTCTTGTAATCTTCCTAGAATTATCAATTCTACAGCTATCTCTTTGATACCTAAATGTGGTTCTCCTAGTGCAATGCATCATTTTAGGCCTATATCTTGTTGTAATTCAATTTACAAATGCATTTCTAAAATGTTATCTACTCGCCTTAAAAGTGTTTTGCCTACTCTAATTTCTAAGGAGCAGAGTGCCTTCATCAAAGGTAGGATGGGTGACAATATTCTGCTAGCTCAGTCTTTATGCCGGGATTATCATGTTGATAATGGTCCCCCCAGATGTGCAATGAAATTAGACCTGAGGAAAGCTTTTGATAGCCTGAATTGGGACTTCATTTTTGTAGTGCTGGAAAAAATGAACTTCCCAGTAATTTTCGTGAGATGGATTAAAAGCTGCATAACAACAGTCTGGTACTCGGTTAAAATCAATGGTACCTTAGAGGGTTTCTTCCAAGGTCGTTCTGGTCTTTGCTAAGGTGATCCTTTATCACCGTTTTTATTTGTTTTATCCATGGAAGTCCTGACAGCTATTCTCTCAAAGAAATCTCAGGAGCCAGTATTTACTTTCCACTCTTTAGCAAAGTCGGAACTAATTTCTCACATTCTTTTCGCTGATGACATATTTCTATTTTGCAAAGGTATTTTTTCCTCTATCAATGTACTGTTGGATGGAGTGGATGAATTCTCTGAAGCTTCAGGTCTTGTTGTTAATCTGAGTAAATGTAACATCTTTTTCTCCAATGTTCCTCTTTTTACGGTGTCTGCCGCTTTGCAACGTTCGGGGTTCATTTGGGGGGACCTTCCTATCAAATTTCTAGGGATCTCTTTAGTCTCCAAAAGACTTACTGCAGCAGATTGTGTTCCCCTGATTAACAATTTATGTGCTCAAATTCTCCACTGGACTTCGAAATTTTTATCCCAGGCTGGAAGATTACAACTTATCCGTTTGGTGCTTTTTGCTATCCAAAGTTTTTGGGTAATGTATGTTTTTCTTCCTAAAGGAGTCCTAAAAAAAATCCAATCTCTCTTCTCCTATTTCCTTTTGGGGGGTGGTAACTTAAGATGCTTGCATAAAGTGTCCTGGAAAGAGTGTTGTTTGCCAATGCAGGAAGGAGGCTTAAATCTAAAAAACTTGGAGGATTGGCATAAAGCAGCAATTATTTTCCAACTTTGGAGAATAATCTCGAGGAAATTTGACTCTCTTTGGATTCTTTGGTTTCATGGCACCTTTCTCAAACGTCGGAAGTTTTGGACAATGGATGTTCCCCATCATTGCCCTTGGAGTATCTCTAAGATTCTGAATGCTCGTCCTACTGCCTTACTTCACCTTACTTTTTCGGTAGGCCTCTTCTTCCTTTTCCATGTGGCATGATCCCTGGCTTGGAGGGAGAACCTTGCTGGATTTGTTCGGGTTCGAGATCATCTCCTTAGCTGAATCTTCTAATTTTGCTCTTGTTAGAGAATCTCTTTTGAATGACTCTTGGAATATTGCTCCTTCTAATCACACTTTAATGATGGAACTTCGGAATCTTTTGAACAATACTGAAATTTCTTCTTCTAATAGGATTCTCTGGGACGACCTATCCACCATTAAGACTTCAGACATATGGTATTCTCTGCGTTCTAGGAAACCTCAGGTTGCATGGTTTCACTTTGTTTGGCATAAGGTCAAAGTCCCTAAAGCAGCCTTTCTCTTATGGTTAGCTATTAGAAATCGCTTGCTTACGAGAGACAGAATGATTCGTTTTGGGATTTCCACCCCTATTCATTGCCCTTTGTGTCTCACTGATTTGGAATCTAGGGATCACCTGTTCTTCTCATGCTTCTACTCGAGGATTATTATCAGCCATTGTCAAGTTCTTGTCCCGTCTAATTGAATGCATAATGCTGACTTTCTTTTGAATATGTCAAGGAGCTCTCCAAGGACTTTTTTGGCAAGATTGTTCATATCTATCTCGGCCTACATTATATGAAAAGAGCTTAAAACAAGGATTCATGAAGGGAGATGCAAGTCAGCAATGGTTGTACTGTCATCGGTTAAGCAATTTATTAGAGATAAAATTTCCACTTGTGATTACTTTAAAAAAGAAATTACTAGGAATCCTAGTTTTATTTCACTTATGTATTAATCGGGCTTTGGTTAGTTAACAGATCTGTTTAGGTGGTCTTTGTCATTTTATTAGTCTAGAATAGTCTATGTTACTCTCTAAACTTCTAGTGTAGCCTTGTTTGGATTTCTTTGTACTCTCTTTTTGGAATATATTTTTTTAATTATCAAAAAAAAAGAAAAAAAGAAATCCTTTTACCACCTCTTAGGGCCACATTCAAACAAGTCAATTTTGGTCCACATTTTGGTTCTAATTAACCATGTAAGTCACTTTTCACCATATTAGAGTCATTTTGCACCTTATATGAGTCACTTTCCACCATATATTTATACAATTAACATGTTAACATCATATACATCCGAATTGACATCCTTTTACCACCTCATAATTCCACTTTCATACAGGTCAATTTTGTTCCATATTTTGGTTCTAATCAACCATTTAAGTCACTTTTCACCATATTAGAGTCACTTTGCACCTTATGAGTCACTTTCCACCGTATATACAACAATTAACATGTTAACATCATATACGTCCAATTTCACATCCTTTTACCCCCTATTAATGCCACTTTCATACAAGTTAATTTTTTACCACATTTTGGCTCTAATCAACCATATATGTCACTTTTCACCATATTAGAGTCACTTTGCACCCTATCAGAGTCACTTGCCACCATATATTGATACAATTAAGATGTTAACATCATGTACATGCAATTAGACATCCTTTAACCACCTCTTAGTACCCCTTTCCTACAAGTCAATTTTGGGCCACATTTTGGCACTAATCAATCATGTAAGTGACTTCTCACCATATTATAGTCAATTTGCACCTTATAAGAGTCACTTGCCATCATATATTGGTACAATTAACAAGTTAACATCATATACATCCAATTAGAAATCCTTTTACCACCACTTAGTGCCACATTCATACAAGTCAATTTTGGTCCACATTTTGGTTCTAATTAACCATGTAAATCACTTTTCACCATATTAGAGGCACTTTGCACCTTATAAGAGTCACTTTCCACCATATATTTATACAATTAACATGTTAACATCATATACATCTGAATTGACATCCTTTTACCACCTCTTAATTCAACTTTCATACAGGTCAATTTTGTTCCACAATTTGGTTCTAATCAACCATGTAAGTCACTTTTCACCACATTAGAGTCACTTTGCACCCCTATAAGAGTCACTTTCCACCATATATAAAACAATTAACATGTTAAATCATATACATCCAATTTCACATCCTTTTACCGCCTATTAATGCCACTTAAATACAAGTTAATTTTGTACTACATTTTGGCTCTAATCAACCATGTAAGTCACTTTTCACCATATTAGAGTCACTTTGCACCCTATAAGAGTCACTTTCCCCATATATTGATACAATTAACATGTTAACATCATGTACATGCAATTAAACATCCTTTAACCACCTTTTGGTACCCCTTTCCAACAAGTCAATTTTGGGCCACATTTTGGCTCTAATCAATCATGTAAGTGACTTATCACCATATTAGAGTCACTTTGCACCTTATAAGATTCACTTTCCATCATATATTGGTACAATTAACATGTTAACATCATATACATCCAATTAGAAATCCTTTTACCACCTCTGAGTGCCACATTCATACAAGTCAATTTTGGTCCACATTTTGGTTCTAATTAACCAAGTCACTTTTCACCATGTTAGAGTCATTTTGTACCCTATATGAGTCACTTTCCACAATCTATACGTATAATTAACATGTTAACATCATATACATCCAAGTTGATATCCTTTTACCACCTATTAGTTCCACTTTCATACAGGTCAATTTTGTTCCAAATTTTGGTTCTAATAAACATTGTAAGTCACTTTTCACCATATTAGAGTCACTTTGCATCCTATAAGAGTCAATTTCCACCATATATACAACAGTTAAAATGTTAATATCATATATATCCAATTTGACATCCTTTTACCACCTATTAATGCCACTTTCATGCAAGTTAATTTTCTTCCACATTTTGGCTCTAATCAACCTTGTAAGTCATTTTTCACCATATTAGAGTCACTTTGCACCCTATAAGAATCCCTTTCCCCATATATTGATGCAATTAACATGTTAACATCATGTACATGCAATTAAACATCCTTTAACCACCTTTTGGTACCCCTTTCCTACAAGTCAATTTTGGGCAACATTTTGGCTCTAATCAATCATGTAAGTGACTTATTACCATATTAGAGTCACTTTGCACCTTATAAGAGTCACTTGCCATCATATATTGGTACAATTAACATGTTAACATCATATACATCCAATTAGAAATCCTTTTACCATCTCTTAGTGTCACATTCATACAAGTCAATTTTGGTGTATATTTTGGTTCTAATTAACCATGTAAGTCACTTTTCACCATATTAGAGTCATTTTGCACCCTATATGAGTCACTTTCCACCATATATTTATACAATTAACATGTTAACATCATATACATCCGAATTGACATCCTTTTACCACCTCTTAATTCCACTTTCATACAGGTCAATTTTGTTCCACATTTTGGTTCCAATCAACCATGTAAGTCACTTTTCACCATATTAGAGTCACTTTGCACCTTATAAGAGTCACTTTCCACCATATATACAACAATTAACATGTTAACATCATATACATCCAATTTCACATCCTTTTACCGCCTATTAATGCCACTTTCATACAAGTTAATTTTGTACCACATTTTGGCTCTAATCAACCATGTAAGTCACTTTTCACCATATTAGAGTCATTTTGCACCCTATAAGAGTCACTTTCCCCATATATTGATACAATTAACATATTAACATCATGTAAATGCAATTAAATATCCTTTAACCACCTTTTGGTACCCCTTTCCCACAAGTCAATTTTGGGCCACATTTTGGCTCTAATCAATCATGTAAGTGACTTATTACCATATTAGAGTCACTTTGCTGCTTATAAGAGTCACTTGCCATCATATATTGGTACAATTAGCATGTTAACACCATATACATCCAATTAGAAATTACTTAGCCTTTTCTCTTAACCTTAATTTTATGTAGCCGCCTCATTATTTTCAGCCTTTTTTCTTACCTTCATCCATCAGATCTAAACATATTCACTCACGAATCCATCTCATCTTCTTAACCTCTTACACCTAAACACTATATTTCTTATATTCTATATTTTTTTTCTTTATTTGGTCTTGGTTTCTTGCTTTGGTTCTCCTATGGATCAGAACTTAGACTCCTCTGATGTGAACTTGCAGTTGTGGAAATATCTAGACTGTGGTTTCACAAGGTTTGAAGCAATGTATTTTCTTTAAAATGACAAGGTTATTCAAGCAAATCAAGAGAAACGCTATGATATAGTGCAAAGATTGGGTTTTTCGAGGACACAAGGGAAGAAAATTGTTGATGATAAGGATGATTTTGCTAAATTGAGAGACTTTACTCTTAAATTACTCAAAGAACGAAATGATTTAATTCATAGCTTGAAGGAGAAATATGGGGATGATATTCCTGACTCTAGGTCTATTGCTGCCTCAAAAAAGGGGGGTTTTGCGGGTAAAGTTGATTATTCTTATGGCCGACTCCTTGCTAAGGATTCTCATTCTTCGAATGAAGGGATGTATAAGGTACTTAGGCTTCGAGGTGGAGCGGGTGCAGGTGAATCTGGTGGAGAGGGTGAGGTTTTACAATTCAGAGGGGGTTCGGCGTCTCAAGGTTCGGATTGTGATTCTAACGGGGTTAGTGAAGTTGGGATTTGTGACCATGATGGTGAGCCTCTCGAATATGGTGTGGAGCTCCTTAGAGGACCCTCTTTCCCTGTTGTGGGATCTGTGTTTCAGGAATTAGTGAGGGGTAAGGTTATTTCTCCTCAACATTTGGAGAGTGACCCCACGGAGGTAGAATACAATATTGATGAGGAAGGAATCTTGAGTCCGAAATCTGCTGAGAGGTGGGTGGAAAATAAGGAACATAATAAGGAAAAAATTCGACCCAGTTTCTCGGGTGGCATCCCTATTACTGTAGATGATCCAGAGAAAGATCTGGTAGAGACAGCTCATAAAGCTATGGAGAAGATAACAGTTAACAAAATGGCCAAGATGGTCTTTGCTTCGAACAAAAATGAAAGAGAGGAGCTTATAGCGTTAAAGAAAAAAATGATTACTTTCCAGAACGCGATTACTAGAAAAGGCATCTCTATGGTTGATTTGGAAAAGGAGGTCATTGAGGAAGCGAACCTTTTTAATGGGAATAATTTGAATGGAAGAATTGGAGATAGGGACGAGTTTGGGTTGCCAACTAGCTTGTCTTCTAGAGTTCTTGAAGGTTTGGCCGAGAAAGTGGAGGTAGTTTCTCTGGACCCCAAAATTTCTTTGGCTCCAGTAGGGGGTGTTATTCCGAAAAGCATTCTTAAGCCAACTAAGGGGTCCACTTCTGGAGCTAAAGATTTGAATGGTCGAGTTATTGCGGAAAGCGTTAAGAAGGTTGAAGAAAATGTAACAGTTTACAAGAAGTCTTGGGCCGAGGTACTGCAGAAGCCTAAAGTGGAGACTCCAATCTTTGATTTTCATCCCCTGCCTCCTGGCTCCTTGCTTATTGACCCACCGGATGAATTACTACAAGAAGGGATTGACAAATTAAAGGTTTGTTTTTCAGGGCATTTCTCGCGGAGATCTCTCCCTTTTTCTCTTATGCAAACAGAAGCTTACAAGGCATGGGGAGGAGATAATGGTCTTCTTAAGGTCTCTCAAAAAGATGAGAGGACCTCTGTTTTTAAGTTTTCCTCAGTTGAAGCCAAGAACAAAATTCTCACCAAAGGTACTTGGTATTTCCTAAGACAACCTATGGTTCTTATAGACTGCTGTGTTGAGTCAAAAGTTGGCAATAAGGTAACAAAAATGCCAGTGTGGGTTAAACTTTCTAATATTCTGGATTGTTATTGGACACGTGATCTGTTGAGCAGAATTGCTAGCGCGATTGGTAAACCTCTTTTCTCTGATGCCTTAACTGCTAAATTGGATATTCTTCCATTTGCTCAGTTCTGTGTTGAGTACAATATAGGTGATCCTCTTCTGGATTTCATTGAAGTGCTAGTGCCAGACAATATTAGTGGAGGTAAGAAAGTGGTTAAGATTACAGTTAATTATCACAACAAACCCCAGATTTGTACCAACTGTGAATCCTTGGGTCATGTTGATTTGGTTTATCCTTCTAAACCTCGAAGTGCCCCGATAATCAGAGATTCGCGTAATAAGTCACTCAATACAACGAATGATTCTTTAAAACCTGACTGTGTTGCTCCTAACATTTCTTTGGGTACAGAGATTTTAGTTGATGCGGAACCTATCACTCCAACTCCTAAATCTGATTTAGCTTCTTCGGGGAAAGGTAAAATAGTGTTGGATGAAGATGCTTCCCCATCTCCTGCCCCTACCTTCAAGGATCTTAAAGGAGTGGATGAAATTGAGCATAAGTTGGGCATAACTCAACAAAAACTCTCGAAATCTCAATTAAAAAAGTAGAAACAATTGAAGAGGAAAGCGGGGAGGGCCTCCCCCAGTTCACACTAACTTATGTTAGATTTTTGCTTCTTCAACGTTCGTGGTTTGAATAGCAAGCAAACGTATGTGAAAGACTTTTTGATAAGCAACAAAATTTCGATGGTTGCTCTTTTGGGCCGGGTTGCGGAAAGGAATTATACTCCTATTTCTGCGTTCATAGCGCCTCGCTTCTCTTGGCTGTTTAATTATAATAATCACCCGGGAGGCAGAATTTCGTTAGGCCGGTATCATAATATCTGGCATATTAATGTAATTTCTTGTTCTGCTCAAGTTATTCACTGTAGTATTTGTTTTATGCAAACCAATGTCACGTTCTTAGCCTCTTTTGTTTATGCTTTTAATGTAATAGAGGATAGGCGCTTGCTTTGGGATAATCTTACCCATTTTGCCGAGTCATTGACCCAACCTTGGGTTTTATGTGGTGATTATAACACTATAATCTCCTTGGATGAAAACTCTGGTGGGTTAAATACTTGGAACAGAGGTATGACAGACTTTCGAGATTGTCTTTTGAATTTGGGTTTAACAGACCTTCATAGTTCAGGGGAAAAATTCACGTGGTGGAATAAAAGTTTTGAAGAACCTGTGTTTAGAAAATTGGACAGAGTTCTAGTGAATGAATTTTGGTTAGATTCGTTCCCTAATTCGACTTGTAAATTCCTCCTGAGGGGACTATCTGACCATAGTCCGGCCGTGGTCCCTAGTGGAGTTCCAGTTTTGCATCAAAGGAAACCTTTTCAATATTTTGATTATCTGTCACTCTTGCCGAATTTTAAGGATTGCATTAAGGTGGTGTGGGACGAACCGGTGGTAGGTAATCCTTGGTTTATTTTTACCTCTAAGCTGAAGAGAGCTAAGATTGAACTCATTAATCTTAACAGGTTGCATGGTAAGGTGAATGAAAGGGTTATTCAAACAAAATCGGCTCTTGATGATTTTCAGAGATCTTTTTCTCTTCCTCTCTCTTCAGAAGCCTTCATTGAAGAAGGCAGACTCATCTCTGAATTGAAACAAGCTTTAATTATTGAGGAGAATTTATCCAGGCAAAAGTCGAGTGAACTGGATAAAAGAAGGGGATGAAAGCACCAGGTTCTTTCATAATTGCTGTAAGAGTAGATGGAATTCTAACAAGATTTTCTCGTTAACAGATTCTAATGGGATTTCTCAGAATACTCCTCAAGGAGTTATTGAAGTGGCTACTTCTTATTTTGAAGATTTATTAGGTTCTAGACATGAATCGACTAGCATTCCAGAAGATATCTCCCTCAACTCAGTGTCTACTGAACAACAATATTTACTGTCAAGACCCTTCCACAGATCTGAAGTCTTTGCTACTGTTCATAATATGGCTAAGCATCGAAGCCCTGGTCCAGATGGCTTCCCCATTGAATTCTTTTTATCTACCTGGGATGTTACAGGAGCTGATTTCACTAATGCTGTAATGTATTTCTTTAGTTCTTGTAATCTTCCTAGAATTATCAATTCTACAGCTATCTCTTTGATACCTAAATGTGGTTCTCCTAGTGCAATGCATCATTTTAGGCCTATATCTTGTTGTAATTCAATTTACAAATGCATTTCTAAAATGTTATCTACTCGCCTTAAAAGTGTTTTGCCTACTCTAATTTCTAAGGAGCAGAGTGCCTTCATCAAAGGTAGGATGGGTGACAATATTCTGCTAGCTCGGTCTTTATGCCGGGATTATCATGTTGATAATGGTCCCCCCAGATGTGCAATGAAATTAGACCTGAGGAAAGCTTTTGATAGCCTGAATTGGGACTTCATTTTTGCAGTGCTGGAAAAAATGAACTTCCCAGTAATTTTCGTGAGATGGATTAAAAGCTGCATAACAACAGTCTGGTACTCGGTTAAAATCAATGGTACCTTAGAGGGTTTCTTCCAAGGTCGTTCTGGTCTTCGCTAAGGTGATCCTTTATCACCGTTTTTATTTGTTTTATCCATGGAAGTCCTGACAGCTATTCTCTCAAAGAAATCTCAGGAGCCAGTATTTACTTTCCACTCTTTAGCAAAGTCGGAACTAATGTCTCACATTCTTTTCGCTGATGACATATTTCTATTTTGCAAAGGTATTTTTTCCTCTATCAATGTACTGTTGGATGGAGTGGATGAATTCTCTGAAGCTTCAGGTCTTGTTGTTAATCTGAGTAAATGTAACATCTTTTTCTCCAATGTTCCTCTTTTTACGGTGTCTGCCGCTTTGCAACGTTCGGGGTTCATTTGGGGGGACCTTCCTATCAAATTTCTAGGGATCCCTTTAGTCTCCAAAAGACTTACTGCAGCAGATTGTGTTCCCCTGATTAACAATTTATGTGCTCAAATTCTCCACTGGACTTCGAAATTTTTATCCCAGGCTGGAAGATTACAACTTATCCGTTTGGTGCTTTTTGCTATCCAAAGTTTTTGGGTAATGTATGTTTTTCTTCCTAAAGGAGTCCTAAAAAAAATCCAATCTCTCTTCTCCTATTTCCTTTTGGGGGGTGGTAACTTAAGATGCTTGCATAAAGTGTCCTGGAAAGAGTGTTGTTTGCCAATGCAGGAAGGAGGCTTAAATCTAAAAAACTTGGAGGATTGGCATAAAGCAGCAATTATTTTCCAACTTTGGAGAATAATCTCGAGGAAATTTGACTCTCTTTGGATTCTTTGGTTTCATGGCACCTTTCTCAAACGTCGGAAGTTTTGGACAATGGATGTTCCCCATCATTGCCCTTGGAGTATCTCTAAGATTCTGAATGCTCGTCCTACTGCCTTACTTCACCTTACTTTTTCGGTAGGCCTCTTCTTCCTTTTCCATGTGGCATGATCCCTGGCTTGGAGGGAGAACCTTGCTGGATTTGTTCGGGTTCGAGATCATCTCCTTAGCTGAATCTTCTAATTTTGCTCTTGTTAGAGAATCTCTTTTGAATGACTCTTGGAATATTGCTCCTTCTAATCACACTTTAATGATGGAACTTCGGAATCTTTTGAACAATACTGAAATTTCTTCTTCTAATAGGATTCTCTGGGACGACCTATCCACCATTAAGACTTCAGACATATGGTATTCTCTGCGTTCTAGGAAACCTCAGGTTGCATGGTTTCACTTTGTTTGGCATAAGGTCAAAGTCCCTAAAGCAGCCTTTCTCTTATGGTTAGCTATTAGAAATCGCTTGCTTACGAGAGACAGAATGATTCGTTTTGGGATTTCCACCCCTATTCATTGCCCTTTGTGTCTCACTGATTTGGAATCTAGGGATCACCTGTTCTTCTCATGCTTCTACTCGAGGATTATTATCAGCCATTGTCAAGTTCTTGTCCCGTCTAATTGAATGCATAATGCTGACTTTCTTTTGAATATGTCAAGGAGCTCTCCAAGGACTTTTTTGGCAAGATTGTTCATATCTATCTCGGCCTACATTATATGAAAAGAGCTTAAAACAAGGATTCATGAAGGGAGATGCAAGTCAGCAATGGTTGTACTGTCATCGGTTAAGCAATTTATTAGAGATAAAATTTCCACTTGTGATTACTTTAAAAAAGAGATTACTAGGAATCCTAGTTTTATTTCACTTATGTATTAATCGGGCTTTGGTTAGTTAACAGATCTGTTTAGGTGGTCTTTGTCATTTTATTAGTCTAGAGTAGTCTATGTTACTCTCTAAACTTCTAGTGTAGCCTTGTTTGGATTTCTTTGTACTCTCTTTTTGGAATATATTTTTTTAATTATCAAAAAAAAAGAAAAAAAGAAATCCTTTTACCACCTCTTAGGGCCACATTCAAACAAGTCAATTTTGGTCCACATTTTGGTTCTAATTAACCATGTAAGTCACTTTTCACCATATTAGAGTCATTTTGCACCTTATATGAGTCACTTTCCACCATATATTTATACAATTAACATGTTAACATCATATACATCCGAATTGACATCCTTTTACCACCTCATAATTCCACTTTCATACAGGTCAATTTTGTTCCATATTTTGGTTCTAATCAACCATTTAAGTCACTTTTCACCATATTAGAGTCACTTTGCACCTTATGAGTCACTTTCCACCGTATATACAACAATTAACATGTTAACATCATATACGTCCAATTTCACATCCTTTTACCCCCTATTAATGCCACTTTCATACAAGTTAATTTTTTACCACATTTTGGCTCTAATCAACCATATATGTCACTTTTCACTATATTAGAGTCACTTTGCACCCTATCAGAGTCACTTGCCACCATATATTGATACAATTAAGATGTTAACATCATGTACATGCAATTAGACATCCTTTAACCACCTCTTAGTACCCCTTTCCTACAAGTCAATTTTGGGCCACATTTTGGCACTAATCAATCATGTAAGTGACTTCTCACCATATTATAGTCAATTTGCACCTTATAAGAGTCACTTGCCATCATATATTGGTACAATTAACAAGTTAACATCATATACATCCAATTAGAAATCCTTTTACCACCACTTAGTGCCACATTCATACAAATCAATTTTGGTCCACATTTTGGTTCTAATTAACCATGTAAATCACTTTTCACCATATTAGAGGCACTTTGCACCTTATAAGAGTCACTTTCCACCATATATTTATACAATTAACATGTTAACATCATATACATCTGAATTGACATCCTTTTACCACCTCTTAATTCAACTTTCATACAGGTCAATTTTGTTCCACAATTTGGTTCTAATCAACCATGTAAGTCACTTTTCACCACATTAGAGTCACTTTGCACCCCTATAAGAGTCACTTTCCACCATATATAAAACAATTAACATGTTAAATCATATACATCCAATTTCACATCCTTTTACCGCCTATTAATGCCACTTAAATACAAGTTAATTTTGTACTACATTTTGGCTCTAATCAACCATGTAAGTCACTTTTCACCATATTAGAGTCACTTTGCACCCTATAAGAGTCACTTTCCCCATATATTGATACAATTAACATGTTAACATCATGTACATGCAATTAAACATCCTTTAACCACCTTTTGGTACCCCTTTCCAACAAGTCAATTTTGGGCCACATTTTGGCTCTAATCAATCATGTAAGTGACTTATCACCATATTAGAGTCACTTTGCACCTTATAAGATTCACTTGCCATCATATATTGGTACAATTAACATGTTAACATCATATACATCCAATTAGAAATCCTTTTACCACCTCTGAGTGCCACATTCATACAAGTCAATTTTGGTCCACATTTTGGTTCTAATTAACCAAGTCACTTTTCACCATGTTAGAGTCATTTTGTACCCTATATGAGTCACTTTCCACAATCTATACGTATAATTAACATGTTAACATCATATACATCCAAGTTGATATCCTTTTACCACCTATTAGTTCCACTTTCATACAGGTCAATTTTATTCCACATTTTGGTTCTAATCAACATTGTAAGTCACTTTTCACCATATTATAGTCACTTTGCACCCTATAAGAGTCGCTTTCCACCATATATACAACAATTAACTTGTTAACATCATATACATCCAATTTGACATCCTTTTACCACCTATTAATGCCACTTTCATACAAGTTAATTTTATTCCACATTTTGGCTGTAATCAACCATGTAAGTCACTTTTCACCATATTAGAGTCACTTTGCACCCTATAAGAGTCACTTTCCCCATATATTGATACAATTAACATGTTAACATCATATACATGCAATTAAACATCTTTTAACCACCTTTTGGAACCCCTTTCCTACAAGTTAATTTTGGGCCACATTTTGGCTCTAATCAATCATGTAAGTGACTTATCACCATATTAGAGTCACTTTGCACCCCTATAAGAGTCACTTTCCACCATATATACAACAATTAACATGTTAAATCATATACATCCAATTTCACATCCTTTTACCGCCTATTAATGCCACTTTAATACAAGTTAATTTTGTACTACATTTTGGCTCTAATCAACCATGTAAGTCACTTTTCATCATATTAGAGTCACTTTGCACCCTATAAGAGTCACTTTCCCCATATATTGATACAATTAACATGTTAACATCATGTACATGCAATTAAACATCCTTTAACCACCTTTTGGTACCCCTTTCCTACAAGTCAATTTTCGGCCACATTTTGGCTCTAATCAATCATGTAAGTGACTTATCACCATATTAGAGTCACTTTGCACCTTATAAGAGTCACTTGCCATCATATATTGGTACAATTAACATGTTAACATCATATACATCCAATTAAAAATCCTTTTACCACCTCTGAGTGCCACATTCATACAAGTCTATTTTGGTCCACATTTTGGTACTAATTAACCATGTAAGTCACTTTTCACCATGTTAGAGTCATTTTGCACCCTATATGAGTCACTTTCCACAATCTATATGTATAATTAACATGTTAACATCATATACATCCAAGTTGATATCCTTTTACCACCTATTAGTTCCACTTTCATACAGGTCAATTTTGTTCCACATTTTGGTTCTAATCAACATTGTAAGTCACTTTTCACCATATTATAGTCACTTTGCACCCTATAAAATTCACTTTCTACCATATATACAACAATTAACATGTTAACATCATATACATCCAATTTGACATCCTTTTACCATCTATTAATGCCACTTTCATACAAGTTAATTTTATTTTTACTTTTTGGCTTTAATCACCCATGTAAGTCACTTTTCACCATATTAGAGTCACTTTGCACCCTATAAGAGTCACTTTCCCCATATATTGATACAATTAACATGTTAACATCATGTACATGCAATTAAACATCCTTTAACCACCTTTTGGTACCCCTTTCCTACAAGTCAATTTTGGGCCACATTTTGGCTCTAATCAATCATGTAAGTGACTTATCACTATATTAGAGTCAGTTTGCACCTTATAAGAGTCACTTGCCATCATATATTAGTACAATTAACATGTTAACATCATATACATCCAATTAGAAATCCTTTTACCACCTCTTAGTGCCACATTCATACAAGTCAATTTTGGTCCACATTTTGTTTCTAATTAACCATGTAAGTCACTTTTCACCATATTAGAGTCACTTTGCACCCTATAAGAGTCACTTTCCCCATATATTGATACAATTAACATGTTAACATCATGTACATGCAATTAAACATCCTTTAACCACCTTTTGGTACCCCTTTCCAACAAGTCAATTTTGGGCCACATTTTGGCTCTAATCAATCATGTAAGTGATTTATCACCATATTAGAGTCACTTTGCACCTTATAAGAGTCACTTGCCATCATATATTGGTACAATTAACATGTTAACATCATATACATCCAATTAGAAATCCTTTTACCACCTCTGAGTGCCACATTCATACAAGTCAATTTTGGTCCACATTTTGGTTCTAATTAACCAAGTCACTTTTCACCATGTTAGAGTCATTTTGAACCCTATATGAGTCACTTTCCACAATCTATATGTATAATTAACATGTTAACATCATATACATCCAAGTTGATATCCTTTTACCACCTATTAGTTCCACTTTCATACAGGTCAATTTTATTCCACATTTTGGTTCTAATCAACATTGTAAGTCACTTTTCACCATATTATAGTCACTTTGCACCCTATAAGAGTCGCTTTCCACCATATATACAACAATTAACTTGTTAACATCATATACATTCAATTTGACATCCTTTTACCACCTATTAATGCCACTTTCATACAAGTTAATTTTATTCCACATTTTGGCTGTAATCAACCATGTAAGTCACTTTTCACCATATTAGAGTCACTTTGCACCCTATAAGAGTCACTTTCCCCATATATTGATACAATTAACATGTTAACATCATATACATGCAATTAAACATCTTTTAACCACCTTTTGGTACCCCTTTCCTACAAGTCAATTTTGGGCCACATTTTGGCTCTAATCAATCATGTAAATGACTTATCACCATATTAGAGTCACTTTGCACCTTATAAGAGTCACTTGCCATCATATATTGGTACAATTAACATGTTAACATCATATACATCCAATTAGAAATCCTTTTACTACCTCTTAGTGCCACATTCATACAAGTCAATTTTGGTCCACATTTAGGTTTTAATTAACCATGTAAGTCACTTTTCACCATGTTAGAGTCATTTTACACCCTATATGAGTCACTTTCCACCATATATTTATACAATTAACATGTTAACATCATATACATCCAAATTCACATCCTTTTACCACCTCTTAATTCCACTTTCATACAGGTCAATTTTGTTCCACATTTTGGTTCTAATCAATCAACCATGTAAGTCACTTTTCACCATATTAGAGTCAATTTTGCACCTTATAAGAGTCACTTTCCACCATATATACAACAATTAACATGTTAACATCATATACATCCAATTTCACATCCTTTTACCGCCTATTAATGCCACTTTCATACAAGTTAATTTTGTACCACATTTTGGCTCTAATCAACCATGTATGTTACTTTTCACCATATTAGAGTCACTTTGCCCCCTATAAGAGTCACTTTCCACCATATATTGATACAATTAACATGTTAACATCATGTACATGCAATTAGACATCCTTTAACTACCTCTTGGTACCCCCTTTCCTACAAATCAATTTTGGGCCACAGTTGGCACTAATGAATTATGTAAGTGACTTCTAACTATATTATACTCAATTTGAACCTTATAAGAGTCACTTGTAATCATATATTGGTACAATTAACATTTTAACAGTATGTACATGCAATTAGAAATCCTTTTACAACCTCTTAGTTCCACATTCATACAAGTCAATTTTGATCCACATTTTGGTACTAATTAACCATGTAAGTCACTTTTCACCATGTTAGAGTCATTTTGCACCCTATATGAGTCACTTTCAACAATCTATATGTATAATTAACATGTTAACATCATATACATCCAAGTTGATATCCTTTTATCACCTATTAGTTCCACTTTCATACAGGTCAATTTTGTTCCACATTTTGGTTCTAATCAACATTTTAATTCACTTTTCACCATATTAGAGTCACTTTGCACCCTATAAGAGTCACTTTCCACCATATATACAATAATTAACATGTTAACATCATATACATCCGATTTGACATCCTTTTACGACCTATTAACGACACTTTCATACAAGTTAATTTTATTCCACATTTTGGCTCTAATCAACCATGTAAGTCACTTTTCACCATATTAGATTCACTTTGCACCCTTTAAGAGTCACTTTCCCCATATATTGATACAATTAACATGTTAACATCATGTACATGCAATTAAACATCCTTTAACTACCTTTTGGTACCCCTTTCCTACAAGTCAATTTTGGGCCACATTTTGGCTCTAATCAATCATGTAAGTGACTTATCACCATATTAGAATCACTTTGCACCTTATAAGAGTCACTTGCCATCATATATTGGTACAATTAACATGTTAACATCATATACATCCAATTAGAAATCCTTTTACCATCTCTTAGTGCCACATTCATACAAGTCAATTTTGGTCTACATTTTGGTTCTAATTAACCATGTAAGTCACTTTTCACCATATTAGAGTCATTTTGCACCATATATGAGTCACTTTACATCATATATTTATACAATTAACATGTTAACATCATATACATCCGAATTGACATCCTTTTACCACCTCTTAATTCCACTTTCATACAGGTCAATTTTGTTCCACATTTTGGTTCCAATCAACCATGTAAGTCACTTTTCACCACATTAGAGTCACTTTGCACCTTATAAGAGTCACTTTCCCCCATATATACAACAATTAATATGTTAACACCATATACATCCAATTTTACATCCTTTTACCGCATATTAATGCGACTTTCATACAAGTTAATTTTGTACCACATTTTGGCTCTAATCAACCATGTAAGTCACTTTTCACCATATTAGAGTCACTTCGCAACCTATAAGAGTCACTTTCCCCATATATTGATACAATTAATATGTTAACATCATGTACATGCAATTAGACATCTTTTAACCACCTTTTGGTACCCCTTTCCCACAAGTTAATTTTGGGCCACATTTTGGCTCTAATCAATCATGTAAGTGACTTATCACCATATTAGAGTCATTTTGCACCTTATAAGAGTCACTTACCATCATATATTGGTACAATTACAATGTTAACATTATATACATCCAATTAGAAATTCTTTTACCACCTTTTAGTGCCATATTCAAACAAGTCAATTTTTTTTGGTTCTAATTAATCATGTAGGTCACTTTTCACCATATTAGAGTCATTTTGCACCTTATATGAGTCACTTTCCACCATATATTTATACAATTAACATGTTAACATCATATACATCCGAATTAATATCCTTTTACCACCTCTTAATTCCACTTTGATACAGGTTAATTTTGTTCCACATTTTGGTTCTAATCAACCATGTAAGTCACTTTTCACCATATTAGAGTCACTTTGCACCTTATAAGAGTCTCTTTCCACCGTATATACAACAATTAACATGTTAACATCATATACGTCCAATTTCACATGCTTTTACCGCCTATTAATGCCACTTTCATACAAGTTAATTTTTTACCACATTTTGGCTCTAATCAACCATGTATGCCACTTTTCACCATATTAGAGTCACTTTGCACCCTATAAGAGTCACTTGCCACCATATATTGATACAATTAAGATGTTAACATCATGTACATGCAATTAGACATCCTTTAACCACCTCTTAGTACCCCTTTCCTACAAGTCAATTTTGGGCCACATTTTGGTACTAATCAATCATGTAAGTGACTTATCACCATATTATACTCAATTTGCACCTTATAAGAGTCACTTTCCATCATATATTGGTACAATTAACATGTTAACATCATATACATCCAATTAGAAAAAATACTTTTACCACCTCTTAGTGCCACATTCATACAAGTCAATTTTGGTCCACATTTTGGATCTAATTAACCATGTAAGTCACTTTTCACCATATTAGAGTCACTTTGCACCTTATAAGAGTCACTTTACACCATATATTTATACAATTAACATGTTTATATGATATACATCCGAATTGACATCCTTTTACCACCTCTGAGTGCCACATTCATACAAGTCAATTTTGGTCCACATTTTGGTACTAATTAACCATGTAAGTCACTTTTCACCATGTTAGAGTCATTTTGCACCCTATATGAGTCACTTTCCACAATCTATACGTATAATTAACATGTTAACATCATATACATCCAAGTTGATATCCTTTTACCACCTATTAGTTCCACTTTCGTACAGGTCAATTTTATTCCATATTTTGGTTCTAATCAACATTGTAAGTCACTTTTCACCATATTATAGTCACTTTGCACCCTATAAGAGTCACTTTCCACCATATATACAACAATTAACATGTTAACATCATATACATCCAATTTGACATCCTTTTACCACCTATTAATGCCACTTTCATACAAATTAATTTTATTCCACATTTTGGTTGTAATCAACCATGTAAGTCACTTTTCACCATATTAGAATCACTTTGCACCCTATAAGAGTCACTTTCCCCATATATTGATACAATTAACATGTCAACATCATATACATGCAATTAAACATCTTTTAACCACCTTTTGGTACCCCTTTCCTACAAGTCAATTTTGGGCCACATTTTGGCTCTAATCAATCATGTAAATGACTTATCACCATATTAGAGTCACTTTGCACCTTATAAGAGTCACTTGCCATCATATATTGGTACAATTAACATGTTAACATCATATACATCCAATTAGAAATCCTTTTACTACCTCTTAGTGCCACATTCATACAAGTCAATTTTGGTCCACATTTAGGTTTTAATTAACCATGTAAGTCACTTTTCACCATGTTAGAGTCATTTTACACCCTATATGAGTCACTTTCCACCATATATTTATACAATTAACATGTTAACATCATATACATCCAAATTCACATCCTTTTACCACCTCTTAATTCCACTTTCATACAGGTCAATTTTGTTCCACATTTTGGTTCTAATCAATCAACCATGTAAGTCACTTTTCACCATATTAGAGTCAATTTTGCACCTTATAAGAGTCACTTTCCACCATATATACAACAATTAACATGTTAACATCATATACATCCAATTTCACATCCTTTTACCGCCTATTAATGCCACTTTCATACAAGTTAATTTTTTACCACATTTTGGCTCTAATCAACCATGTATGTTACTTTTCACCATATTAGAGTCACTTTGCCCCCTATAAGAGTCACTTTCCACCATATATTGATACAATTAACATGTTAACATCATGTACATGCAATTAGACATCCTTTAACTACCTCTTGGTACCCCCTTTCCTACAAATCAATTTTGGGCCACAGTTGGCACTAATGAATTATGTAAGTGACTTCTAACTATATTATACTCAATTTGAACCTTATAAGAGTCACTTGTAATCATATATTGGTACAATTAACATTTTAACAGTATGTACATGCAATTAGAAATCCTTTTACAACCTCTTAGTTCCACATTCATACAAGTCAATTTTGATCCACATTTTGGTACTAATTAACCATGTAAGTCACTTTTCACCATGTTAGAGTCATTTTGCACCCTATATGAGTCACTTTCAACAATCTATATGTATAATTAACATGTTAACATCATATACATCCAAGTTGATATCCTTTTATCACCTATTAGTTCCACTTTCATACAGGTCAATTTTGTTCCACATTTTGGTTCTAATCAACATTTTAATTCACTTTTCACCATATTAGAGTCACTTTGCACCCTATAAGAGTCACTTTCCACCATATATACAATAATTAACATGTTAACATCATATACATCCGATTTGACATCCTTTTACGACCTATTAACGACACTTTCATACAAGTTAATTTTATTCCACATTTTGGCTCTAATCAACCATGTAAGTCACTTTTCACCATATTAGATTCACTTTGCACCCTTTAAGAGTCACTTTCCCCATATATTGATACAATTAACATGTTAACATCATGTACATGCAATTAAACATCCTTTAACTACCTTTTGGTACCCCTTTCCTACAAGTCAATTTTGGGCCACATTTTGGCTCTAATCAATCATGTAAGTGACTTATCACCATATTAGAATCACTTTGCACCTTATAAGAGTCACTCGCCATCATATATTGGTACAATTAACATGTTAACATCATATACATCCAATTAGAAATCCTTTTACCATCTCTTAGTGCCACATTCATACAAGTCAATTTTGGTCTACATTTTGGTTCTAATTAACCATGTAAGTCACTTTTCACCATATTAGAGTCATTTTGCACCATATATGAGTCACTTTACATCATATATTTATACAATTAACATGTTAACATCATATACATCCGAATTGACATCCTTTTACCACCTCTTAATTCCACTTTCATACAGGTCAATTTTGTTCCACATTTTGGTTCCAATCAACCATGTAAGTCACTTTTCACCACATTAGAGTCACTTTGCACCTTATAAGAGTCACTTTCCCCCATATATACAACAATTAATATGTTAACACCATATACATCCAATTTTACATCCTTTTACCGCATATTAATGCGACTTTCATACAAGTTAATTTTGTACCACATTTTGGCTCTAATCAACCATGTAAGTCACTTTTCACCATATTAGAGTCACTTCGCAACCTATAAGAGTCACTTTCCCCATATATTGATACAATTAATATGTTAACATCATGTACATGCAATTAGACATCTTTTAACCACCTTTTGGTACCCCTTTCCCACAAGTTAATTTTGGGCCACATTTTGGCTCTAATCAATCATGTAAGTGACTTATCACCATATTAGAGTCATTTTGCACCTTATAAGAGTCACTTACCATCATATATTGGTACAATTACCATGTTAACATTATATACATCCAATTAGAAATTCTTTTACCACCTTTTAGTGCCATATTCAAACAAGTCAATTTTTTTTGGTTCTAATTAATCATGTAGGTCACTTTTCACCATATTAGAGTCATTTTGCACCTTATATGAGTCACTTTCCACCATATATTTATACAATTAACATGTTAACATCATATACATCCGAATTAATATCCTTTTACCACCTCTTAATTCCACTTTGATACAGGTTAATTTTGTTCCACATTTTGGTTCTAATCAACCATGTAAGTCACTTTTCACCATATTAGAGTCACTTTGCACCTTATAAGAGTCTCTTTCCACCGTATATACAACAATTAACATGTTAACATCATATACGTCCAATTTCACATGCTTTTACCGCCTATTAATGCCACTTTCATACAAGTTAATTTTTTACCACATTTTGGCTCTAATCAACCATGTATGCCACTTTTCACCATATTAGAGTCACTTTGCACCCTATAAGAGTCACTTGCCACCATATATTGATACAATTAAGATGTTAACATCATGTACATGCAATTAGACATCCTTTAACCACCTCTTAGTACCCCTTTCCTACAAGTCAATTTTGGGCCACATTTTGGTACTAATCAATCATGTAAGTGACTTATCACCATATTATACTCAATTTGCACCTTATAAGAGTCACTTTCCATCATATATTGGTACAATTAACATGTTAACATCATATACATCCAATTAGAAAAAATACTTTTACCACCTCTTAGTGCCACATTCATACAAGTCAATTTTGGTCCACATTTTGGATCTAATTAACCATGTAAGTCACTTTTCACCATATTAGAGTCACTTTGCACCTTATAAGAGTCACTTTACACCATATATTTATACAATTAACATGTTTATATGATATACATCCGAATTGACATCCTTTTACCACCTCTTAATTCCACTTTCATACAGGTCAATTTTGTTCCACATTTTGGTTCTAATCAACCATGTAAGTCACTTTTCACCATATTAGAGTCACTTTGCACCCCTATAAGAGTCACTTTCCACCATATATACAACAATTAACATGTTAAATCATATATATCCAATTTCACATCCTTTTACCGCCTATTAATGCCACTTTCATACAGGTTAATTTTGTACGACATTTTGGCTCGAATCAACCATGCAAGTCACTTTTCACAATATTAGAGTCACTTTGCACCCTACAAGAATCACTTTCCCCATATATTGATACAATTAACATGTTAACATCATGTACATGCAATTAAACATCCTTTAACCACCTCTTGGTACCCCTTTCCTACAAGTCAATTTTGGGCCACAGTTTGGCTCTAATCAATCATGTAAGTGACTTATCACCATATTAGAGTCACTTTGCACCTTATAAGAGTCACTTGCCATCATATATTGGTACAATTAACATGTTAACATCATATACATCCAATTAGAAATCCTTTTACCACCTCTGAGTGCCACATTCATACAAGTCAGTTTTGGTCCACATTTTGGTTCTAATTAACCAAGTCACTTTTCACCATGTCAGAGTCATTTTGCACCCTATATGAGTCACTTTCCACAATCTATATGTATAATTAACATGTTAACATCATATACATCCAAGTTGATATCCTTTTACCACCTATTAGTTCCACTTTCATACAGGTCAATTTTATTCCACATTTTGGTTCTAATCAACATTGTAAGTCACTTTTCACCATATTATAGTCACTTTGCACCCTATAAGAGTCACTTTCCACCATATATACAGCAATTAACATGTTAACATCATATACATCCAATTTGACATCCTTTTACCACCTATTAATGCAACTTTCATACAAGTTAATTTTATTCCACATTTTGGCTCTAATCAACCATGTAAGTCACTTTTCACCATATTAGAGTCACTTTGCACCCTTTAAGAGTCACTTTCCCCATATATTGATACAATTAACATGTTAACATCATGTACATGCAATTAAACATCCTTTAACCACCTTTTGGTACCCCTTTCCTAAAAGTCAATTTTGGGCCACATTTTGGCTCTAATCAATCATGTAAGTGAATTATCACCATATTAGAATCACTTTGCACCTTATAAGAGTCACTTGCCATCATATATTGGTACAATTACATGTTAACATCATATACATCCAATTAGAAATCCTTTTACCATCTCTTAGTGCCACATTCATACAAGTCAATTTTGGTCTACATTTTGGTTCTAATTAACCATGTAAGTCACTTTTCACCATATTAGAGTCATTTTGCACCCTATATGAGTCACTTTACATCATATATTTATACAATTAACATGTTAACATCATATACATCCGAATTGACATCCTTTTACCACCTCTTAATTCCACTTTCATACAGGTCAATTTTGTTCCACATTTTGGTTCCAATCAACCATGTAAGTCACTTTTCACCACATTAGAGTCACTTTGCACCTTATAAGAGTCATTTTCCCCCATATATACAACAATTAACATGTTAACACCATATACATCCAATTTTACATCCTTTTACCGCATATTAATGCGACTTTCATACAAGTTAATTTTATACCACATTTTGGCTCTAATCAACCATGTAAGTCAATTTTCACCATATTAGAGTCACTTTGCACCCTATAAGAGTCACTTTACCCATATATTGATATAATTAACATGTTAACATCATGTACATGCAATTAAACATCCTTGAACCACCTTTTGGTACCCCTTTCCCACAAGTCGGTTTTGGGCCACATTTTGGCTCTAATCAATCATGTAAGTGACTTATCACCATATTAGAGTCACTTTGTACCTTATAAGAGTCACTTACCATCATATATTGGTACAATTACCATGTTAACATTATATACATCCAATTAGAAATCCTTTTACCACCTCTTAGTGCCACATTCAAACAAGTCAATTTTAGTCCATATTTTGGTTCTAATTAACCATGTAGGTCACTTTTCACCATATTAGAGTCATTTTACACCTTATATGAGTCACTTTCCACCATATATTTATATAATTAACATGTTAACATCATATACATCCGAATTAATATCCTTTTACCACCTCTTAATTCCACTTTGATACAGGTCAATTTTGTTCCACATTTTGGTTCTAATCAACCATGTAAGTCACTTTTCACCATATTAGAGTCACTTTGCACCTTATAAGAGTCTCTTTCCACCGTATATACAACAATTAACATGTTAACATCATATACGTCCAATTTCACATCCTTTTACCGCCTATTAATGCCACTTTCATACAAGTTAATTTTTTACCACATTTTGGCTCTAATCAACCATGTATGCCACTTTTCACCATATTAGAGTCACTTTGCACCCTATACGAGTCACTTGCCACCATATATTGATACAATTAAGATGTTAACATCATGTACATGCAATTAGACATCCTAGAACCACCTCTTAGTACCCTTTCCTACAAGTCAATTTTGGGTCACATTTTGGCACTAATCAATCATGTAAGTGACTTATCACCATATTATACTCAATTTGCACCTTATAAGAGTCACTTGCCATCATATATTGGTACAATTAACATGTTAACATCATATACATCCAATTAGAAAAAATACTTTTACCACCTCTTAGTGCCACATTTATACAAGTCAATTTTGGTCCACATTTTGGATCTAATTAACCATGTAAGTCACTTTTCACCATATTAGAGTCACTTTGCACCTTATAAGAGTCACTTTACACCATATATTTATACAATTAACATGTTAATATGATATACATCCGAATTGACATCCTTTTACCACCTCTTAATTCCACTTTCATACAGGTCAATTTTGTTCCACATTTTGGTTCTAATCAACCATGTAAGTCACTTTTCACCATATTAGAGTCACTTTGCACCCCTATAAGAGTCACTTTCCACCATATATACAACAATTAACATGTTAAATCATATATATCCAATTTCACATCCTTTTACCGCCTATTAATGCCACTTTCATACAGGTTAATTTTGTACGACATTTTGGCTCGAATCAACCATGTAAGTCACTTTTCACAATATTAGAGTCACTTTGCACCCTACAAGAATCACTTTCCCCATATATTGATACAATTAACATGTTAACATCATGTACATGCAATTAAACTTCCTTTAACCACCTCTTGGTACCCCTTTCCTACAAGTCAATTTTGGGCCACAGTTTGGCTCTAATCAATCATGTAAGTGACTTATCACCATATTAGAGTCACTTTGCACCTTATAAGAGTCACTTACCATCATATATTGGTACAATTAACATGTTAACATCATATACATCCAATTAGAAATCCTTTTACCACCTCTGAGTGCCACATTCATACAAGTCAATTTTGGTCCACATTTTGGTTCTAATTAACCAAGTAACTTTTCACCATGTTAGAGTCATTTTGCACCCTATATGAGTCACTTTCCACAATCTATATGTATAATTAACATGTTAACATCATATACATCCAAGTTGATATCCTTTTACTACCTATTAGTTCCACTTTCATACAGGTCAATTTTATTCCACATTTTGGTTCTAATCAACATTGTAAGTCACTTTTCAGCATATTATAGTCACTTTGCACCCTATAAGAGTCACTTTCCACCATATATACAACAATTAACATGTTAACATCATATACATCCAATTTGACATCCTTTTACCACCTATTAATGCCACTTTCATACAAGTTAATTTTATTCCACATTTTGGCTCTAATCAACCATGTAAGTCACTTTTCACCATATTAGAGTCACTTTGCACCCTTTAAGAGTCACTTTCCCCATATATTGATAAAATTAACATGTTAACATCATGTACATGCAATTAAACATCCTTTAACCACCTTTTGGTACCCCTTTCCTAAAAGTCAATTTTGGGCCACATTTTGGCTCTAATCAATCATGTAAGTGACTTATCACCATATTAGAATCACTTTGCACCTTATAAGAGTCACTTGCCATCATATATTGGTACAATTACATGTTAACATCATATACATCCAATTAGAAATCCTTTTACCATCTCTTAGTGCCACATTCATACAAGTCAATTTTGGTCTACATTTTGGTTCTAATTAACCATGTAAGTCACTTTTCACCATATTAGAGTCATTTTTCACCCTATATGAGTCACTTTACATCATATATTTATACAATTAACATGTTAACATCATATAAATCCGAATTGACATCCTTTTACCACCTCTTAATTCCACTTTCATACAGGTCAATTTTGTTCCACATTTTGGTTCCAATCAACCATGTAAGTCACTTTTCACCACATTAGAGTCACTTTGCACCTTATAAGAGTCATTTTCCCCCATATATACAACAATTAACATGTTAACACCATATACATCCAATTTTACATCCTTTTACCGCATATTTATGCGACTTTCATACAAGTTAATTTTGTACCACATTTTGGCTCTAATCAACCATGTAAGTCAATTTTCACCATATTAGAGTCACTTTGCACCCTATAAGAGTCACTTTACCCATATATTGATATAATTAACATGTTAATATCATGTACATGCAATTAAACATCCTTGAACCACCTTTTGGTACCCCTTTCCCACAAGTCAGTTTTGGGCCACATTTTGGCTCTAATCAATCATGTAAGTGACTTATCACCATATTAGAGTCACTTTGCACCTTATAAGAGTCACTTACCATCATATATTGGTACAATTACCATGTTAACATTATATACATCCAATTAGAAATCCTTTTACCACCTCTTAGTGCCACATTCAAACAAGTCAATTTTAGTCCATATTTTGGTTCTAATTAACCATGTAGGTCACTTTTCACCATATTAGAGTCATTTTGCACATTATATGAGTCACTTTCCACCATATATTTATATAATTAACATGTTAACATCATATACATCCGAATTAATATCCTTTTACCACCTCTTAATTCCACTTTGATACAGGTCAATTTTGTTCCACATTTTGGTTCTAATCAACCATGTAAGTCACTTTTCACCATATTAGAGTCACTCTGCACCTTATAAGAGTCTCTTTCCACCGTATATACAACAATAAACATGTTAACATCATATACGTCCAATTTCACATCCTTTTACCGCCTATTAATGCCACTTTCATACAAGTTAATTTTTTACCACATTTTGGCTCTAATCAACCATGTATGCCACTTTTCACCATATTAGAGTCACTTTGCACCCTATAAGAGTCACTTGCCACCATATATTGATACAATTAAGATGTTAACATCATGTACATGCAATTAGACATCCTAGAACCACCTCTTAGTACCCCTTTCCTACAAGTCAATTTTGGGTCACATTTTGGCACTAATCAATCATGTAAGTGACTTATCACCATATTATACTCAATTTGCACCTTATAAGAGTCACTTGCCATCATATATTGGTACAATTAACATGTTAACATCATATACATCCAATTAGAAAAAATACTTTTAGCACCTCTTAGTGCCACATTCATACAAGTCAATTTTGGTCCACATTTTGGATCTAATTAACCATGTAAGTCACTTTTCACCATATTAGAGTCACTTTGCACCTTATAAGAGTCACTTTACACCATATATTTATACAATTAACATGTTAATATGATATACATCCGAATTGACATCCTTTTACCACCTCTTAATTCCACTTTCATACAGATCAATTTTGTTCCACATTTTGGTTCTAATCAACCATGTAAGTCACTTTTCACCATATTAGAGTCACTTTGCACCCCTATAAGAGTCACTTTCCAACATATATACAACAATTAACATGTTAAATCGTATATATCCAATTTCACATCCTTTTACCGCCTATTAATGCCACTTTCTTACAGGTTAATTTTGTACGACATTTTGGCTCTAATCAACCATGTAAGTCACTTTTCACAATATTAGAGTCACTTTGCACCCTACAAGAATCACTTCCCCATATACTGATACAATTAACATGTTAACATCATGTACATGCAATTAAACATCCTTTAACCACCTCTTGGTACCCCTTTCCTACAAGTCAATTTTGGGCCACAGTATGGCTCTAATCAATCATGTAAGTGACTTATCACAATATTAGAGTCACTTTGCACCTTATAAGAGTCACTTGCCATCATATATTGGTACAGTTAACATGTTACCATCATATACATCCAATTAGAAATCCGTTTACCACCTCTGAGTGCCACATTCATACAAGTCAATTTTGGTCCACATTTTGGTTCTAATTAACCAAGTCACTTTTCACCATGTTAGAGTCATTTTGCACCCTATATGAGTCACTTTTCACAATCTATATGTATAATTAACATGTTAACATCATATACATCCAAGTTGATATCCTTTTACTACCTATTAGTTCCACTTTCATACAGGTCAATTTTATTCCACATTTTGGTTCTAATCAACATTGTAAGTCACTTTTCACCATATTATAGTCACTTTGCACCCTATAAGAGTCACTTTCCACCATATATACAACAATTAACATGTTAACATCATATACATCCAATTTGACATCCTTTTACCACCTATTAATGCCACTTTCATACAAGTTAATTTTATTCCACATTTTGGCTCTAATCAACCATGTAAGTCACTTTTCACCATATTAGAGTCACTTTGCACCCTTTAAGAGTCACTTTCCCCATATATTGATAAAATTAACATGTTAACATCATGTACATGCAATTAAACATCCTTTAACCACCTTTTGGTACCCCTTTCCTAAAAGTCAATTTTGGGCCACATTTTGGCTCTAATCAATCATGTAAGTGACTTATCACCATATTAGAATCACTTTGCACCTTATAAGAGTCACTTGCCATCATATATTGGTACAATTACATGTTAACATCATATACATCCAATTAGAAATCCTTTTACCATCTCTTAGTGCCACATTCATACAAGTCAATTTTGGTCTACATTTTGGTTCTAATTAACCATGTAAGTCACTTTTCACCATATTAGAGTCATTTTGCACCCTATATGAGTCACTTTACATCATATATTTATACAATTAACATGTTAACATCATATACATCCGAATTGACATCCTTTTACCACCTCTTAATTCCACTTTCATACAGGTCAATTTTGTTCCACATTTTGGTTCCAATCAACCATGTAAGTCACTTTTCACTACATTAGAGTCACTTTGCACCTTATAAGAGTCATTTTCCCCCATATATACAACAATTAACATGTTAACACCATATACATCCAATTTTACATCCTTTTACCGCATATTTATGCGACTTTCATACAAGTTAATTTTGTACCACATTTTGGCTCTAATCAACCATGTAAGTCAATTTTCACCATATTAGAGTCACTTTGCACCCTATAAGAGTCACTTTACCCATATATTGATATAATTAACATGTTAACATCATGTACATGCAATTAAACATCCTTGAACCACCTTTTGGTACCCCTTTCCCACAAGTCAGTTTTGGGCCACATTTTGGCTCTAATCAATCATGTAAGTGACTTATCACCATATTAGAGTCACTTTGCACCTTATAAGAGTCACTTACCATCATATATTGGTACAATTACCATGTTAACATTATATACATCCAATTAGAAATCCTTTTACCACCTCTTAGTGCCACATTCAAACAAGTCAATTTTAGTCCATATTTTGGTTCTAATTAACCATGTAGGTCACTTTTCACCATATTAGAGTCATTTTGCACATTATATGAGTCACTTTCCACCATATATTTATATAATTAACATGTTAACATCATATACATCCGAATTAATATCCTTTTACCACCTCTTAATTCCACTTTGATACAGGTCAATTTTGTTCCACATTTTGGTTCTAATCAACCATGTAAGTCACTTTTCACCATATTAGAGTCACTTTGCACCTTATAAGAGTCTCTTTCCACCGTATATACAACAATAAACATGTTAACATCATATACGTCCAATTTCACATCCTTTTACCGCCTATTAATGCCACTTTCATACAAGTTAATTTTTTACCACATTTTGGCTCTAATCAACCATGTATGCCACTTTTCACCATATTAGAGTCACTTTGCACCCTATAAGAGTCACTTGCCACCATATATTGATACAATTAAGATGTTAACATCATGTACATGCAATTAGACATCCTAGAACCACCTCTTAGTACCCCTTTCCTACAAGTCAATTTTGGGTCACATTTTGGCACTAATCAATCATGTAAGTGACTTATCACCATATTATACTCAATTTGCACCTTATAAGAGTCACTTGCCATCATATATTGGTACAATTAACATGTTAACATCATATACATCCAATTAGAAAAAATACTTTTAGCACCTCTTAGTGCCACATTCATACAAGTCAATTTTGGTCCACATTTTGGATCTAATTAACCATGTAAGTCACTTTTCACCATATTAGAGTCACTTTGCACCTTATAAGAGTCACTTTACACCATATATTTATACAATTAACATGTTAATATGATATACATCCGAATTGACATCCTTTTACCACCTCTTAATTCCACTTTCATACAGATCAATTTTGTTCCACATTTTGGTTCTAATCAACCATGTAAGTCACTTTTCACCATATTAGAGTCACTTTGCACCCCTATAAGAGTCACTTTCCAACATATATACAACAATTAACATGTTAAATCGTATATATCCAATTTCACATCCTTTTACCGCCTATTAATGCCACTTTCTTACAGGTTAATTTTGTACGACATTTTGGCTCTAATCAACCATGTAAGTCACTTTTCACAATATTAGAGTCACTTTGCACCCTACAAGAATCACTTCCCCATATACTGATACAATTAACATGTTAACATCATGTACATGCAATTAAACATCCTTTAACCACCTCTTGGTACCCCTTTCCTACAAGTCAATTTTGGGCCACAGTTTGGCTCTAATCAATCATGTAAGTGACTTATCACAATATTAGAGTCACTTTGCACCTTATAAGAGTCACTTGCCATCATATATTGGTACAATTAACATGTTACCATCATATACATCCAATTAGAAATCCGTTTACCACCTCTGAGTGCCACATTCATACAAGTCAATTTTGGTCCACATTTTGGTTCTAATTAACCAAGTCACTTTTCACCATGTTAGAGTCATTTTGCACCCTATATGAGTCACTTTCCACAATCTATATGTATAATTAACATGTTAACATCATATACATCCAAGTTAATATCCTTTTACCACCTATTAGTTCCACTTTCATACAGGTCAATTTTATTCGACATTTTGGTTCTAATCAACATTGTAAGTCACTTTTCACCATATTATAGTCACTTTGCACCCTATAAGAGTCACTTTCCACCATATATACAACAATTAACATGTTAACATCATATACATCCAATTTGACATCCTTTTACCACCTATTAATGCCACTTTCATACAAGTTAATTTTATTCCACATTTTGGCTCTAATCAACCATGTAAGTCACTTTTCACCATATTAGAGTCACTTTGCACCCTTTAAGAGTCACTTTCCCCATATATTGATACAATTAACATGTTAACATCATGTACATGCAATTAAACATCCTTTAACCACCTTTTGGTACCCCTTTCCTACAAGTCAATTTTGGGCCACATTTTGGCTCTAATCAATCATGTAAGTGACTTATCACCATATTAGAGTCACTTTGCACCTTATAAGAGTCACTTGCCATCATATATTGGTACAATTAACATGTTAACATCATATACATCCAATTAGAAATCCTTTTACCATCTCTTAGTGCCACATTCATACAAGTCAATTTTGGTCCACATTTTGGTTCTAATTAACCATGTAAGTCCCTTTTCACCATATTAGAGTCATTTTGCACCCTATATGAGTCACTTTCCATCATATATTTATACAATTAACATGTTAACATCATATACATCCGAATTGACATCCTTTTACCACCTCTTAATTCCACTTTCATACAGGTCAATTTTGTTCCATATTTTGGTTCCAATCAACCCTGTAAGTCACTTTTCACCACATTAGAGTCACTTTGCACCTTATAAGAGTCACTTTCCACCATATATACAACAATTAACATGTTAACACCATATACATCCAATTTTACATCCTTTTACCGCATATTAATGCCACTTTCATACAAGTTAATTTTGTACCACATTTTGGCTCTAATCAACCATGTAAGTCACTTTTCACCATATTAGAGTCACTTTGCACCCTATAAGAGTCACTTTCCCCATATATTGATACAATTAACATGTTAACAACATGTACATGCAATTAAACATCCTTTAACCACCTTTGGTACCCCTTTCCCACAAGTCAATTTTGGGCCACATTTTGGCTCTAATCAATCATGTAAGTGACTTATCACCATATTAGAGTCACTCTTGCACCTTATAAGAGTCACTTACCATCATATATTGGTACAATTACCATGTTAACATTATATACATCCAATTAGAAATCCGTTTACCACTTCTTAGTGCCACATTCAAACTAAGTCAATTTTAGTCCACATTTTGGTTCTAATTAACCATGTAGGTCACTTTTCACCATATTAGAGTCATTTTGCACCTTATATGAGTCACTTTCCACCATATATTTATACAATTAACATGTTAACATCATATACATCCGAATTAACATCCTTTTACCACCTCTAAATTCCACTTTCATACAGGTCAATTTTGTTCCACATTTTGGTTATAATCAACCATGTAAGTCATTTTTCACCATATTAGAGTCACTTTGAACCTTATAAGAGTCACTTTCCACCGTATATACAACAATTAACATGTTAACATCATATACGTCCAATTTCACATCCTTTTACCGCATATTAATGCCACTTTCCTACAAGTTAATTTTTTACCACATTTTGGCTCTAATCAACCATGTATGTCACTTTTCACCATATTAGATTCACTTTGCACCCTATAAGAGTCACTTGCCACCATATATTGATACAATTAAGATGTTAACATCATGTACATGCAATTAGACATCCTTTAACCACCTCTTAGTACCCCTTTCCTACAAGTCAGTTTTGGGCCACATTTTGGCACTAATCAATCATGTAAGTGACTTCTCACCATATTATAGTCAATTTGCACCTTATAAGAGTCACTTGCCATCATATATTGGTACAATTAACATGTTAACATCTCATCCAATTAGAAATCCTTTTACCACCTCTTAGTGCCACATTCATATAAGTCAATTTTGGTCCACATTTTGGTTCTAATTAACCATGTAAGTCACTTTTCACCATATTAGAGTCACTTTGCAGCTTATAAGAGTCACTTTCCACCATATATTTATACAATTAACATGTTAACATCATACACATCCGAATTGACATCCTTTTACCACCTCTTAATTCCACTTTCATACAGGTCAATTTTGTTCAACATTTTGGTTCTAATCAATCATGTAAGTCACTTTTCACCATATTAGAGTCACTTTGCACCCCTATAAGAGTCACTTTCCACCATATATACAACAATTAACATGTTAAATCATATACATCCAATTTCACATCCTTTTACCGCCTATTAATGCCACTTTCATACAAGTTAATTTTGTACTACATTTTGGCTCTAATCAACCATGTAAGTCACTTTTCACCATATTAGAGTCACTTTGCACCCTATAAGAGTCACTTTACACCATATATTTATACAATTAACATGTTAATATGATATACATCCGAATTGACATCCTTTTACCACCTCTTAATTCCACTTTCATACAGGTCAATTTTGTTCCACATTTTGGTTCTAATCAACCATGTAAGTCACTTTTCACAATATTAGAGTCACTTTGCACCCCTATAAGAGTCACTTTCCACCATATATACAACAATTAACATGTTAAATCATATATATCCAATTTCACATCCTTTTACCGCCTATAATGCCACTTTCATACAGGTTAATTTTGTACGACATTTTGGCTCGAATCAACCATGTAAGTCACTTTTCACAATATTAGAGTCACTTTGCACCCTACAAGAATCACTTTCCCCATATATTGATACAATTAACATGTTAACATCATGTACATGCAATTAAACATCCTTTAACCACCTCTGGTACCCCTTTCCTACAAGTCAATTTTGGGCCACAGTTTGGCTCTAATCAATCATGTAAGTGACTTATCACCATATTAGAGTCACTTTGCACCTTATAAGAGTCACTTGCCATCATATATGGTACAATTAACATGTTAACATCATATACATCCAATTAGAAATCCTTTTACCACCTCTGAGTGCCACATTCATACAAGTCAATTTTGGTTCCACATTTGGTTCTAATTAACCAAGTCACTTTTCACCATGTTAGAGTCATTTTGCAACATATATGAGTCACTTTCCACATCTATATGTATAATTAACATGTTAACATCATATACATCCAAGTTGATATCCTTTTACCACCTATTAGTTCCACTTTCATACAGGTCAATTTATTCCACATTTTGGTTAATCAAACATTGTAAGTCATTTTCACCAATATATAGTCACTTTGCACCCTATACGAGTCACTTTCCACCATATATACACAATAAATGTTAACATCTATCATCCAATTTGAACATCCTTTTCCATATTATGCCATCCATTCATACAAGTTATTTTATTCCCATTTGGCTCTAATCAACCATGTAAGTCAATTTCACCATATTAGAGTCACTTTGCACCCTAATAGTCACTTTCCCCATATATTGATACAATAAATGTTAACATGTCTGCATTAAACATCCTGAACCACCTTTTGGTACCCCCTTCCTACAAGTCAATTTGGGCCACATTTGGCTCTAATCAATCATGTAAGTGACTTATCACCAATTAGAGTCCTTTGCACCTTATAAGAGTCACTGCCATCATATATTGGTACAATTAAATGTTACACATATTAATCCAATTAGAAATCC